>NC_056725.1:0-119879 GCF_019279795.1 Protopterus annectens
TAAGCCAGAACCAGGATTGCCCTACCCCTTTCTAGGGTGGATAGTACCCTACACACCTGCAGAGTTTCAGCCTCCTAGCTTTTTCCCTCTTGGAGAAAAACAACTTTCCAGGGTTATTTTTCTCTATGCAGAAACATGCTTGAAATGCATAGGGAAAGCTAAAACAATAAACGGTCATACTGAAACTGGCAGTTAAGCCAGAACCAGGATTGCACTACCCTTTGTAGGGTGGATAGTATCCTACACACCTGCAGAGTTTCAGCCTCCTAGCTTTTTCCCTCTTGGAGAAAAACAACTTTCCAGGGTTATTTTTTCTCTATGCAGAAACATGATTGAAATGCATAGGGAAAGCTAAAAACAATAAACGGTCATACTGAAACTGGCAGTTAAGCCAGAACCAGGATTGCCCTACCCCTTTGTAGGGTGGATAATACCCTACACACCTGCAGAGTTTCAGCCTCCTAGCTTTTTCCCTCTTGGAGAAAACAACTTTCCAGGGTTATTTTTTCTCTATGCAGAAACATGCTTGAAATGCATAAGAAAGCTAAAAACAATAAACGGTCATACTGAAACTGGCAGTTAAGCCAGAACCAGGATTGCCCTACCCTTTGTATGGTGGATAGTACCCTACACACCTGCAGAGTTTCAGCCTCCTAGCTTTTTCCCTCTTGGAGAAAAACAACTTTCCAGGCTTATTTTTTCTCTATGCAGAAACATGCTTGAAATGCATAGGAAAAGCTAAAACAATAAACGGTCATACTGAAACTGGCAGTTAAGCCAGAACCAGGATTGCCCTACCCCTTTGTAGGGTGGATAGTACCCTACACACCTGCAGAGTTTCAGCCTCCTAGCTTTTTCACTCTTGGAGAAAAACAACTTTCCACAGGTATTTTTTCTCTATGCAGAAACATGCTTGAAATGCAAAAAGAAAGCTAAAAACAATAAACGGTCATACTGAAACTGGCAGTTAAGCCAGAACCAGGATTGCCCTACCCCTTTGTAGGGTGGATAATACCCTACACACCTGCAGAGTTTCAGCCTCCTATCTTTTTCCCTCTTGGAGAAAAACAACTTTCCAGGGTTATTTTTCTCTATGCAGAAACATGCTTGAAATGCATAGGGAAAGCTAAAAACAATAAACGGTCATACTGAAACTGGCAGTTAAGCCAGAACCAGGATTGCCCTACCCTTTGTAGGGTGGATAGTACCCTACACACCTGCAGAGTTTCAGCCTCCTAGCTTTTTCCCTCTTGGAGAAAAACAACTTTCCAGGGTTATTTTTTCTCTATGCAGAAACATGCTTGAAATGCATAGGAAAGCTAAAAACAATAAACGGTCATACTGAAACTGGCGGTTAAGCCAGAACCAGGATTGCCCTACCCCTTTGTAGGGTGGATAGTACCCTACACACCTGCAGAGTTTCAGCCTCCTAGCTTTTTCCCTCTTGGAGAAAAACAACTTTCCACAGGTATTTTTTCTCTATGCAGAAACATGCTTGAAATGCAAAAAGAAAGCTAAAAACAATAAACGGTCATACTGAAACTGGCAGTTAAGCCAGAACCAGGATTGCCCTACCCCTTTGTAGGGTGGATAATACCCTACACACCTGCAGGGTTTCAGCCTCCTAGCTTTTTCCCTCTTGGAGAAAAACAACTTTCCAGGGTTATTTTTTCTCAATGCAGAAACATGCTTGAAATGCATAGGGAAAGCTAAAACAATAAACGGTCATACTGAAACTGGCAGTTAAGCCAGAACCAGGATTGCCCTACCCCTTTGTAGGGTGGATAGTACCCTACACACCTGCAGAGTTTCAGCCTCCTAGCTTTTTCCCTCTTGGAAAAAAACAACTTTCCAGGGTTATTTTTTCTCTATGCAGAAACATGCTTGAAATGCATAGGAAAGCTAAAAACAATAAACGGTCATACTGAAACTGGCAGTTAAGCCAGAACAAGGATTGCCCTACCCCTTTGTAGGGTGGATAGTACCCTACACACCTGCAGAGTTTCAGCCTCCTAGCTTTTTCCCTCTTGAAGAAAAACAACTTTCCACAGGTATTTTTTCTCTATGCAGAAACATGCTTGAAATGCAAAAAGAAAGCTAAAAACAATAAACGGTCATACTGAAACTGGCTGTTAAGCCAGAACCAGGATTGCCCTACCCCTTTGTAGGGTGGATAATACCCTACACACCTGCAGAGTTTCAGCCTCCTAGCTTTTTCCCTCTTGGAGAAAAACAACTTTCCAGGGTTATTTTTCTCTATGCAAAACATGCTTGAAATGCATAGGGAAAGCTAAAAACAATAAACGGTCATACTGAAACTGGCGGTTAAGCCAGAACCAGGATTGCCCTACCCCTTTGTAGGGTGGATAGTACCCTACACACCTGCAGAGTTTCAGCCTCCTAGCTTTTTCCCTCTTGGAGAAAAACAACTTTCCAGGGTTATTTTTCTCTATGCAGAAACATGCTTGAAATGCATAGGGAAAGCTAAAAACAATAAACGGTCATACTGAAACTGGCAGTTAAGCCAGAACCAGGATTGCCCTTCCCTTTGTAGGGTGGATAATACCCTACACACCTGCAGAGTTTCAGCCTCCTAGCTTTTTCCTCTTGGAGAAAAACAACTTTCCAGGGGTATTTTTTCTCTATGCAAAACATGCTTGAAATGCATAGGGAAAGCTAAAAACAATAAACGGTCATACTGAAACTGGCAGTTAAGCCAGAACCAGGATTGCCCTACCCCTTTGTATGGTGGATAGCACCCTACACACCTGCAGAGTTTCAGCCTCCTAGCTTTTTCCCTCTTGGAGAAAAACAACTTTCCAGAGGTATTTTTTCTCTATGCAGAAACATGCTTGAAATGCAAAAAGAAAGCTAAAAACAATAAATGGTCATACTGAAACTGGCAGTTAAGCCAGAACCAGGATTGCCCTACCCCTTTGTAGGGTGGATAATACCCTACACACCTGCAGAGTTTCAGCCTCCTAGCTTTTTCCCTCTTGGAGAAAAACAACTTTCCAGGGTTATTTTTTCTCTCTGCAGAAACATGCTTGAAATGCATAGGGAAAGCTATAAACAATAAACAGTCATACTGAAACAGGCAGTTAAGCCAGAACCAGGATTGCCCTACCCCTTTGTAGTGTGGATAGTACCCTACACACCTGCAGAGTTTCAGCCTCCTAGCTTTTTCCCTCTTGGAGAAAAACAACTTTCCAGGGTTATTTTTTCTCTATGCAGAAACATGCTTGAAAAGCATAGGGAAAGCTAAAAACAATAAACGGTCATACTGAAACTGGCAGTTAAGCAAGAACCAGGATTGCCCTACCCCTTTGTAGGGTGGATAGTACCCTACACACCTGCAGAGTTTCAGCCTCCTAGCTTTTACCCTCTTGGAGAAAAACAACTTTCCAGGGTTATTTTTCTCTATGCAGAAACATGCTTGAAATGCATAGGGAAAGCTAAAAACACTAAATGGTCATACTGAAACTGGCAGTTAAGCCAGAAACAGGATTGCCCTACCCTTTGTAGGGTGGATAGTACCCTACACACCTGCAGAGTTTCAGCCTCCTAGCTTTTTCCCTCTTGGAGAAAAACAACTTTCCACAGGTATTTTTTTGTCTATGCAGAAACATGCTTGAAATGCAAAAAGAAAGCTAAAAACAATAAACGGTCATACTGAAACTGGCAGTTAAGCCAGAACCAGGATTGCCCTACCCCTTTGTAGGGTGGATAATACCCTACACACCTGCAGGGTTTCAGCCTCCTAGCTTTTTCACTCTTGGAGAAAAACTACTTTCCAGGGGTATTTTTTCTCTATGCAAAAACATGCTTGAAATGCATAGGGAAAGCTAAAAACAATAAACGGTCATACTGAAATTGGCAGTTAAGTCAGAACCAGGATTGCCCTACCCCTTTGTAGGGTGGATAGTACCCTACACACCTGCAGAGTTTCAGCCTCCTAGCTTTTTCCCTCTTGGAGAAAAACAACTTTCCAGAGGTATTTTTTTCTCTATGCAGAAACATGCTGGAAATGCAAAAAGAAAGCTAAAAACAATAAACAGTCATACTGAAACTGGCATTTAAGCCAGAACCAGGATTGCCCTACCCCTTTGTAGGGTGGATAGTACCCTACACACCTGCAGAGTTTCAGCCTCCTAGCTTTTTCCCTATTGGAGAAAAACAACTTTCCAGGGTTATTTTTCTCTATGCAGAAACATGCTTGAAATGCATAGGGAAAGATAAAAACAATAAACGGTCATACTGAAACTGGCAGTTAAGCCAGAACCAGGATTGCCCTACCCCTTTGTAGGGTGGACAGTACCCTACACACCTGCAGAGTTTCAGCCTCCTAGCTTTTTCCCTCTTGGAGAAAAACAACTTTCCAGGGTTATTTTTTCTCTATGCAGAAACATGCTTGAAATGCATAGGGAAAGCTAAAAACAATAAACGGTCATACTGAAACTGGCAGTTAAGCCAGAACCAGGATTGCCCTACCCCTTTGTAGGGTGTATAGTACCCTACACACCTGCAGAGTTTCAGCCTCCTAGCTTTTTCCCTCTTGGAGAAAAACAACTTTCCACAGGTATTTTTTTCTCTATGCAGAAACATGCTTGAAATGCAAAAAGAAAGCTAAAACAATAAACGGTCATACTGAAACTGGCAGTTAAGACAGAACCAGGATTGCCCTACCCCTTTGTAGGGTGGATAGCACCCTACACACCTGCAGAGTTTCAGCCTCCTAGCTTTTTCCCTGTTGGAGAAAAACAACTTTCCAGAGGTATTTTTTCTCTATGCAGAAACATGCTGGAAATGCAAAAAGAAAGCTAAAAGCAATAAACGGTCATACTGAAACTGGCAGTTAAGCCAGAACCAGGATTGCCCTACCCCTTTGTAGGGTGGATAGTACCCTACACACCTGCAGAGTTTCAGCCTCCTAGCTTTTTCCCTCTTGGAGAAAAACAACTTTCCAGGGTTATTTTTTCTCTATGCAAAAACATGCTTGAAATGCATAGGGAAAGCTAAAAAGAATAAACCGTCATACTGAAATTGGCAGTTAAGTCAGAACCAGGATTGCCCTACCCCTTTGTAGGGTGGATAGTACCCTACACACCTGCAGAGTTTCAGCCTCCTATCTTTTTCCCTCTTGGAGAAAAACAACTTTCCACAGGTATTTTTTCTCTATGCAGAAACATGCTTGAAATGCAAAAAGAAAGCTAAAAAAATAAATGGTCATACTGATACTGGCAGTTAAGCCAGAACCAGGATTGCCCTACCCCTTTGTAGGGTGGATAGTACCCTACAACCTGCAGAGTTTCGGCCTCCTAGCTTTTTCCCTCTTGGAGAAAAAACAACTTTCCATGGTTATTTTTTCTCTATGCAGAAACATGCTTGAAATGCATAGGGAAAGCAAAAAACAATAAACGGTCATACTGAAACTGGCAGTTAAGCCAGAACCAGGATTGCCATACCCCTTTGTAGGGTGGATAGTATCCTAAACACCTGAAGAGTTTCAGCCTCCTAGCTTTTTCCCTCTTGGAGAAAAACTACTTTCCAGAGGTATTTTTTTCTCTATGCAGAAACATGCTTGAAATGCAAAAAGAAAGCTAAAAACAATAAACGGTCATACTGAAACTGGCAGTTAAGCCAGAACCAGGATTGCCCTACCCCTTTGTAGGGTGGATAGTACCCTACACACCTGCAGAGTTTCAGCCTCCTACCTTTTTCCCTCTTGGAGAAAAACAACTTTCCAGGGTTATTTTTTCTCTATGCAGAAACATGCTTGAAATGCATAGGGAAAGCTAAAAACAATAAACGGTCATACTGAAACTGGCAGTTAAGAACCAGGATTTCCCTACCCCTTTGTAGGGTGGATAGTACCCTACACCCCTGCAGAGTTTCAACCTCCTAGCTTTTTCCCTCTTGGAGAAAAACAACTTTCCACAGGTATTTTTTCTCTATGCAGAAACATGCTTGAAATGCAAAAAGAAAGATAAAAACAATAAACGGTCATACTGAAACTGGCAGTTAAGCCAGAACCAGGATTGCCCTACCCGTTTGTAGGGTGGATAATACCCTACACACCTGCAGAGCTTCAGCCTCCTAGCTTTTTCCTCTTGGAGACAAAAAAACAACTTTCCAGGGGTATTTTTTCTCTATGCAAAAACATGCTTGAAATGCATAGGGAAAGCTAAAAACAAAAACAGTCATACTGAAACTGGCAGTTAAGTCAGAACCAGGATTGCCCTACCCCTTTGTAGGGTGGATAGTACCCTACACACCTGCAGAGTTTCAGCCTCCTAGCTTTTTCCCCTCTTGGAGAAAAACAACTTTCCACAGGTATTTTTTTCTCTATGCAGAAACATGCTTGAAATGCAAAAAGAAAGCTAAAAACAATAAACGGTCATACTGAAACTGGCAGTTAAGCCAGAACCAGGATTGCCCTACCCCTTTGTAGGGTGGATAATACTCTACACACCTGCAGGGTTTCAGCCTCCTAGCTTTTTCCCTCTTGGAGAAAAACAACTTTCCAGGGGAATTTTTTCTCAATGCAAAAACATGCTTGAAATGCATAGGGAAAGCTAAAAACAATAAACGGTCATACTGAAACTGGCAGTTAAGTCAGAACCAGGATTGCCCTACCCCTTTGTAGGGTGGATAGTACTCTACACACCTGCAGAGTTTCAGCCTCCTAGCTTTTTCCCTCTTGGAGAAAAACAACTTTCCAGAGGTATTTTTTCTCTATGCAGAAACATGCTTGAAATGCAAAAAGAAAGCTAAAAACAATAAAAGGTCATACTGAAACTGGCAGTTAAGCCAGAACCAAAATTGCCCTACCGCTTTGTAGGGTGGATAGTACCCTACACACCTGCAGAGTTTCAGCCTCCTAGCTTTTTCCCTCTTGGAGAAAAACAACTTTCCATGGTTATTTTTCTCTATGCAGAAACATGCTTGAAATGCATAGGGAAAGCTAAAAACAATAAACGGTCATACTGAAACTGGCAGTTAAGCCAGAACCAGGATTGCCCTACCCCTTTGTAGGGTGGATAGTACCCTACACACCTGCAGAGTTTCAGCCTCCTAGCTTTTTCCCTCTTGGAGAAAAACAACTTTCCACAGGTATTTTTTTCTCTATGCAGAAACATGCTTGAAATGCAAAAAGAAAGCTAAAAATAATAAACGGTCATACTGAAACTGGCAGTTAAGCCAGAACCAGGATTGCCCTACCCCTTTGTAGGGTGGATAATACCCTACACACCTACAGAGACTCAGCTTCCTAGCTTTTTCCCTCTTGGAGAAAAACAACTTTCCATGGGTATTTTGTCTCTATGCAAAAACATGCTTGAAATGCATAGGGAAAGCTAAAAATAATAAACGGTCATACTGAAACTGGCAGTTAAGTCAGAACCAGGATTTCGCTACTCCTTTGTAGGGTGGATAGTACGCTACACACCTGCAGAGTTTCAGCCTCCTAGCTTTTTCCCTCTTGGAGAAAAACAACTTTCCAGGGTTATTTTTTCTCTATGCAGAAACATGCTTGAAATGCATAGGGAAAGCTAAAAAGAATAAATGGTCATACTGAAACTGGCAGTTAAGCCAGAACCAGGATTGCCCTACCCCTTTGTAGGGTGGATAGTACCCTAAACACCTGCAGAGTTTCAGCCTCCTAGCTTTTTCCCTCTTGGAGAAAAACAACTTTCCAGGGTTATTTTTTCTCTATGCAGAAACATGCTTGAAATGCATAGCGAAAGCTAAAAACAATAAACGGTCATACTGAAACTGGCAGTTAAGCCAGAACCAGGATTGCCCTACCCCTTTGTAGGGTGGATAGTACCCTACACACCTGCAGAGTTTCAGCCTCCTAGCTTTTTCCCTCTTGGAGAAAAGCAACTTTCAACAGGTATTTTTTCTCTATGCAGAAACATGCATGAAATGCAAAAATAAAGCTAAAAACAATAAACGGTCATACTGAAACTGGCAGTGAAGCCAGAACCAGGATTGCCCTACCCCTTTATAGGGTGGATAGTACCCTACACACCAGCAGAGTTTCAGCCTCCTAGCTTTTTCCCTCTTGGAGAAAAACAACTTTCCAGGGTTATTTTATTCTCTATGCAGAAACATTCTTGAAATGCATAGGGAAAGCTAAAAACAATAAATGGTCATACTGAAACTGGTAGTTAAGCCAGAACCAGGATTGCCCTACCCCTTTGTAGGGTGGATAGTACCCTACACACCTGCAGAGTTTCAGCCTCCTAGCTTTTTCCCTCTTGGAGAAAAACAACTTTCCACAGGTATTTTTTTCTCTATGCAGAAACATGCTTGAAATGCAAAAAGAAAGCTAAAAACAATAAACGGTCATACTGAAACTGGCAGTTAAGCCAGAACCAGGATTGCCCTACCCCTTTGTAGGGTGGATAATACCCTACACACCTGCAGAGTTTCAGCCTCCTAGCTTTTTCCCTCTTGAGAAAAACAACTTTCCAGGGTATTTTTCTCTATGCAAAAACATGCTTGAAATGCATAGGGAAAGCTAAAAACAATAAACGGTCATACTGAAACTGGCAGTTAAGGCAGAACCAGGATTGCCCCACCCCTTTGTAGGGTGGATACACCTGCAGAGTTTCAGCCTCCTAGCTTTTTCCCTCTTGGAGAAAAACAACTTTCCAGGGTTATTTTTTCTCTATGCAGAAACATGCTTGAAATGCATAGGGAAAGCTAAAAATAATAAATGGTCATACTGAAACTGGCAGTTAAGTCAGAACCAGGATTGCCCTACCCCTTTGTAGGGTGGATAGTACCCTACACACCTGCAGAGTTTCAGCCTCCTAGCTTTTTCCCTCTTGGAGAAAAACAACTTTTCAGAGGTATTTTTTTCTCTATGCAGAAACATGCTTGAAATGCATAGGGAAAGCTAAACACAATAAACGGTCATACTGAAACTGGCAGTTAAGCCAGAACCAGGATTGCCCTACCCCTTTGTAGGGTGGATAGTACCCTACACACCTGCAGAGTTTCAGCCTCCTAGCTTTTTCCCTCTTGGAGAAAAACAACTTTCCACAGGTATTTTTCTCTATGCAGAAACATGCTTGAAATGCAAAAAGAAAGCTAAAAACAATAAACGGTCATACTGAAACTGGCACTTAAGCCAGAACCAGGATTGCCCTACCCCTTTGTAGGGTGGATAATACCCTACACACCTGCAGAGTTTCAGCCTCCTAGCTTTTTCCCTCTTGGAGAAAAACAACTTTCCAGGGGTATTTTTCTCTATGCAAAAACATGCTTGAAATGCATATGGAAAGCTAAAAACAAAAACACTCATACTGAAACTGGCAGTTAAGTCAGAACCAGGAATGCTCTACTCCTTTGTAGGGTGGATAGTACCCTAAACACCTGCAGAGTTTCAGCCTCCTAGCTTTTTCCCTCTTGGAGAAAAACAACTTTCCAGAGGTATTTTTTCTCTATGCAGAAACATGCTTGAAATGCAAAAAGAAAGCTAAAAACAATAAACGGTCATACTGAAACTGGCAGTTAAGCCAGAAAGAGGATTGCCCTACCCCTTTGTAGGATGGATAGTACCCTACACACCTGCAGAGTTTCAGCCTCCTAGCTTTTTCCCTCTTGGAGAAAAAACAACTTTCCAGGGTTATTTTTTCTCTATGCAGAAACATGCTTGAAATGCATAGGGAAAGCTAAAAAGAATAAACGGTCATACTGAAACTGGCAGTTAAGCCAGAACCAGGATTGCCCTACCCCTTTGTAGGGTGGATAGTACCCTACACACCTGCAGAGTTTCAGCCTCCTAGCTTTTTCCCTCTTGAAGAAAAACAACTTTCCACAGGTATTTTTTCTCTATGCAGAAACATGCTTGAAATGCAAAAAGAAAGCTAAAACAATAAACGGTCATACTGAAACTGGCAGTTAAGCCAGAACAAGGATTGCCCTACCCTTTGTAGGGTGGATAGTACCCTACACACCTACAGAGTTTCAGCCTCCTAGCTTTTTCCGTCTTGGAGAAAAACAACTTTCCAGGGTTATTTTTTCTCTATGCAGAAACATGCTTGAAATGCATAAGGAAAGCTAAAAACAATAAACGGTCATACTGAAACTGGCAGTTAAGCCAGAACCAGGATTGCCCTACCCTTTGTAGCGTGGATAGTACCCTACACACCTGCAGAGATTAAGCCTCCTAGCTTTTTCCCTCTTGGAGAAAAACAAATTTCCAGGGTTATTTTTTCTCTATGCAGAAACATGCTTGAAATGCGTAGGGAAAGCTAAAAACACTAAATGGTCATACTGAAACTGGCAGTTAAGCCAGAACCAGGATTGCCATACCCCTTTGTATGGTGGATAGTACCCTACACACCTGCAGAGTTTCAGCCTCCTAGCTTTTTCCCTGTTGGAAAAAAACAACTTTCCAGAGGTATTTTTTTCTCTATGCAGAAACATGCTTGAAATGCAAAAAGAAAGGTAAAAACAATAAACGGTCATACTGAAACTGGCAGTTAAGCCAGAACCAGGATTGCCCTACCCCTTTGTAGGGTGGATAGTACCCTACACACCTGCATAGTTTCAGCCTCCTAGCTTTTTCCCTCTTGGAGAAAAACAACTTTAAAGGGTTATTTTTTCTCTATGCAGAAACATGCTTGAAATGCATAGGGAAAGCTAAAAACAATAAACGGTCAACGGTCATACTGAAACTGGCAGTTAAGCCAGAACCAGGATTGCCCTACCCTTTTGTAGGGTGGATAATACCCTACACACCTGCAGGGTTTCAGCCTCCTAGCTTTTTCCCTCTTGGAGAAAAACAACTTTCCATGGGTTTTTTTCTCTATGCAAAAACATGCTTGAAATGCATAGGGAAAGCTAAAAATAATAAACGGTCATACTGAAACTGGCAGTTAAGTCAGAACCAGGATTTCCCTACCCCTTTGTAGGGTGGATAGTACCCTACACACCTGCAGAGTTTAAGCCTCCTAGCTTTTTCCCTCTTGGAGAAAAACAACTTTTCAGAGGTATTTTCTTCTCTATGCAGAAACATGCTTGAAATGCATAGGGAAAGCTAAAAACAATAAACAGTCATACTGAAACTGGCAGTTAAGCCAGAACCAGGATTGCCCTACCCCTTTGTAGGGTGGATAGTACCCTACACACCTGCAGAGTTTCAGCCTCCTAGCTTTTTCCCTCTTGGAGAAAAACAACTTTCCAGGGTTATTTTTTCTCTATGCAGAAACATGCTTGAAATGCATAGGGAAAGCTAAAAACAATAAACGGTCATACTGAAACTGGCAGTTAAGCCAGAACCAGGATTGCCCTTCCCTTTGTAGGGTGGATAGTACCCTACACACCTGCAGAGTTTCAGCCTCCTAGCTTTTTCCCTCTTGGAGAAAAACAACTTTCCACAGGTATTTCTTTCTCTATGCAGAAACATGCTTGAAATGCAAAAAGAAAGCTAAAAACAATAAACGGTCATACTGAAACTGGCAGTTAAGTCAGAACCAGGATTGCCCTACCCCTTTGTAGGGTGGATAGTACCCTACACACCTGCAGAGTTTCAGCCTCCTAGCTTTTTCCCTCTTGGAGAAAAACAACTTTCCACAGGTATTTTTTCTCTATGCAGAAACATGCTTGAAATGCAAAAAGAAAGCTAAAAACAATAAGCGGTCATACTGAAACTGGCAGTTAAGCCAGAACCAGGATTGCCCTACCCTTTATAGGGTGGATAGTACCCTACACACCGACAGAGTTTTAGCCTCCTAGCTTTTTCCCTCTTGGAGAAAAACAACTTTCCAGGGTTATTTTTTCTCTATGCAGAAACATGCTTGAAATGCATAGGGAAGCTAAAAACAATAAACCATCATACTGAAACTGGCAGTTAAGCCAGAACCAGGATTGCCCTACCCCTTTGTAGGGTGGATAGTACCCTACACATCTGCAGAGTTTCAGCCTCCTAGCTTTTTCCCTCTTGGAGAAAAACAACTTTCCAGGATCAGATTTTCCTAGTGTGCAAGATACAAACAGATCTTAAGAAGGTCTCTTTACCTCCCACAAAAAGTACAAAGGCATCAAGAGATCTTCACAGACACCTTAGACATAGGCTGGGGAGCAACCTTTGGGCACCTGAAAGAACAAGGAATCTGGTCTCCCTCTCAACTGAAGGAACACATCAGTGTAAGAGAGATGATGGTGCTGCTATTGGCCATGTAGACCTTCCATCCCCTCTTCCAACCAGGACCGCTAAAACTTTTCACAGACAGTATAATAATCCTCTGGTATGTGAACAAACGGCAAATGGGGGGGGGCAAATCCTATCTATTATGCAGGCTAGCTCTTCAGGCTTGGGAGCTGGCAGTAGAATTCCAGGTGACCCTTCAGGCAGTGTACATCCTATCTTCATGGCATTGTGTGGCAGATTACATGAGCAGGTCCCAGACACGATCCCACAAATGGATGCTTCAAAGTGTTGTGTTTCTGGACATTTTCCACCAGTGGGGTATTCCTCAAATAGACCTCTTTGTCTCCCCCATGAACATACAACTTCCACAGTTTTGTGCCAGAGAGCCTCATCTTCTGGTCTGGAAAGTGGATGCCCTTTCTGTTGGAAGGGGATGTTTTGTATAGATTTCCTCCCCTTCCATCACTACAAAAGTCCTGTACAAATTTCAGCAGGACAAAGCTAAAATCTTGCTGGTGACTCCTTTCTGGCCAAGACAACACAGGCTGCTTCTCCTCCTGCATTTAGCCAAGGGCAGTCACCACAAGTTACCTCACAGAGTGGACCTTCTCACTTAAGGCAGAGGGACTGTCATCCACCCCCCGCTGTTGACTCCAATTGACCCTGTGGGTGTTAGGGTGCTAATTCCTTTCAGACACCTATTCTCTGAGGATGTGCTTAAAGTACTGCAGGAGGCCAGGAAACCAAATACCAGAAAATCTTATTTAGCCAAATAGAAGATGTTTTCAATATGGTGTCTGAAACAAAACCAGGCCCTACTGACAGTGGAAATTCCCCTGGTTTTATCTTATTTGTGTCAGTTGTTAAATGCTGGCTTGGCTTACTCTTCAGTAAAAGTCCATGTATCAGCCATATCTGCCTCTATCCCCCCCCCAACATAGCTAGCAGATTTGAGGCTAAACTGTTTCTTAAAGGTGTCCTACACATTAAACCTGTCAGGAAACATATTCCACCTCCCTGGGACCTTAACTTTATTTTGGAAAAGCTGACCATACAACTCCTCAAGCCAGATTTTTCAGCTTCTCTGTAGTAATGCTCATGGAAAGCTGTGTTACTCCTAGTCTTAACTTCAGCCAGATGAGTGTCTGAGCTACAGGCCCTTATGGTATCTCTTCACCCTTTCTGGTCTTCCACAAGGACAGGGTTTCCCTGTGCACAGACCCCCTTCATTTATGCCTAAGGTAGTCAATGACCTGTCTTTAAATCAGTCCATCCACTTACCTACCTTTTTCCCTTTCCCCTAGAACCCTAGTGACAACTGGGATTTTATTTAGACAGAGTCAAAGCTGTTAGAAAGTCAAATCAGCTTTTTGTTTCTTACCAACCCATGTCTCTGGGGCAGACTGTGTCCAAGCAGACTGTTTCTTCCTGGATTTCTAAGACAATTATCTTGTTCTACACTCACCATGGTAAGGCTCTCCCTCCCTTTGTTAGGACTCACTCCACCAGGGCTGTGGCCTTATCTGAGGCTTTTTTCAGTGGATTTAATACTAATTCAATTCTTGAAGCAGCTACATAGACATCAGTCCATATGTTCACAAAACACTACAAATTAAATGGAATCTCTAAAGCTAGAGCAGGGTTTGCCAGAGCCATACTGCATGGCTTCCTGGAAAGCTCCTGTGCTACACCCTCCTCCCTTATTTCATGAGCTTTGGTATTCTCCTTCATTTAATGAATACTGCAACAGATGACTATTAAAATCTTAGCATAACAATAGATGCCCTTCTCTCAGATGTCCTTCTCTTCACTGTTGCAGTATTCCTATCCCTCCCTCCTTCCCACTGGCCTTGCTTCTTCAATGATTCTTGCCCTACTTCCTTAGGTTAGCATTCCTCCTGGGTTAGTTAATTCTGAGGATGGTGCATTCATACATCACTTTTATGGCCGGCATCTGATCGCAGCCTACACAGCATGCACCCTACAGTAGTAAATGTCTTTTGTATACTGACCAGTGTCGGGTCACCTATGGGAGGATCTCCCCCATGTAATGAATACACCAACAGTGAAGAGAAAGACATCTGTTGTTATGGTAAGATTTCACATAGCTATTCTTTCTACTGATTTACTTGCCATGAATTCATTATCTAGCTAACTGTTGGATAAAGTAGTGTATTTTTAAACCCTAGCAAGCACTTGTTTTTACATCAAGATGTCATCAGTGGATTTTCCATCCAGTGCACTGGAAAGTAGTCTGGTCTGTTTAGGTTGAGGAAACACTTGAGATTTCTGGTGTAGTTTTATTGGCTGGAGGACTTTATTAATCAACTTATCTTGTTTATATTGCCTTTATACATTCTGTACAATTGAGTGGCTCTTGGCTCTTGTATACACAGTAAAGTACTTTATTGAATAATCACACTTTTATAACCTGTTTAAATTACACTGCTGTATCCATAGCTTAACTTTTGTTTGTGGTAGCATTTCATTCTGAACACTCTTTTAATGTGCTTTTACATTAGGACTGGGATTATTCATCTATTGGCAGTAGGTGCTTACCTTGTCTATCTGAAATGGGAAGCACACAAAAGGGCTGTTAAGTTTTTTTTTTCTTCACTTGTCTTATGTACTGTGACTGTACTTTAACAGTTTCAAAAAAGTACTGTCTGCTGCTGCTTTAAGTAATTAATTGTATTATGTTGTGTCTGTTAGCTGTTGCATGTAGTTTGTGTGGTCTTACACTTGGGCTCCAAACTAGCTATTCTACATTAAGAAGGTGTTTTCTGCACCCTTGTGGCAGATGTCTGCTGATCTAACCTGTCTGAGTTGGGGATTGCTAGTAGAAGGCTTATTGTATGCTTTCCTGATTGGTAGTTAGCTGAAAATTTGTTTCTCTTTTCACGCATTTAAGCCTTACATTTGTGTGGTGCTGCCTTTCATGCAGTGGTTGGTAGCAGTGTCCTGTATAGATGCAAAAGCCTAGAAGCTCGATTTTTCCCTAAATGGCTGTCAGTGAAACCCTTCCAAGCATTTCTCTTGCTCTAGGAGCAACTCAGTTGTGCACTGAGAAGTGTTACCTTATTGATCATCCTTAGTCTGCACAAAGTATAGGTCCCTTTTGTGGCTTTGGCGCTACAAGCACAGTGCTGTCAAATTAACCCCTTCCCTAATAAAACATACATTAAGAACCTGCTGTCATGGATGGGAAGTTTCCAATCATCCATCTGCCCAACCTGATAGACATGGGCATCCTGAGGCAATGTAGCAATTGTCTCTTGTGTACTGATATCCACTTACTCCTGAAGCAAACAAATACTTTGTGGGAGATGTAGTTATACTAGGAAATCAGAGGCAAAACTCTCACACAAGGAAAAAACGAATGCCAAACAGGTTATCAGCATACACACACACACACACACACACACACACACACACACACACACACACACACACACACACACACACACTCACTTCCCACACTAAATAAGGACATGACATACACACCCACATTTGCGAAGGTATTCACTAGTAACTTATCAAAAGACTAGAGGCCTCCCAAACAGAAACCACTTATACACATAATGAAAAAAAACAGTCACAACACATAATAACACACACACCAGTATCTCAACAAATAAGCCCATAAGGCGTAACACCACAAAGCCTAATGTATTGGTCATAGGTGACTCTGTTGTGAGATGCATGGATGTTCCCCTCACAAAGCTGGATAAGGAGTGGGTTACAGTTAGCTGCCTGTCAGGATCAGTCACGTCCCTCAACCACAAGTAGAGGTATGACTGTGTCATACTCTATGTGGGGGTGCATGATTTGATACATACCTCACTGGACTATATGAAGAGACATGACTGAGCTCTCAGATTTTGTCACAGGCAGGTGTAAGCCTAGCCTCAAGCAGCATTCTGCCTTCTTCAAGGATGATGTCATAATACAAACAAAAAATGATTGACTTTAAGAACTGGGTTAGGGTATGGTGTCAGTCCAAGAGGATCCAGTATCTGTCAGCCTGGAAAGACATGGTCGACAGGCCACACTGCTTTGCCAGAGATGGTCTGCACCTGTCTCCTCTAGGCTTTCGAATATTGTCAAAGGCATTAACCACTCCTATTGTGCCTTTTTAGGCAATGTCAAAATAACCAACCTCCCAACATAACAAAATCTTCTCTAGATAAACTCAAAGTTCTGCTGCTTAATCCTAGAGGAGTCTAAACAAGGAACTGCACTCCACGGAAGCACTTCTTACTTTGGAATAATGTGACATCTGTGCAGTCAGAGACATAGTTCTAAGGCACAGACAGCACCCTGGCCATGCAGGGCTACAATGCCTTCCATGCATTCAGAACATAAATTGAGCATTAAAGAACCAGAGGAGGGGGTGTATTCATCTTCATTAAGGATAAGTACACCTCAAGACTTGTCAAACAGTATGACTCTTAAGCTACTTCATGCCCAATTAACTATAGGAAAAGCCCCCTACCACATTGTACCTAGTTATAGGTGCCCTACCATGAAACAGGAAAAGCATACCTGGACTTACTGGAGTCACTTGCCATACAGCCCAACACCTTACTCATGGGTGATTTTAATTATCCTACCATCAACTGGGAAACATACAGGACCACAAACATGTTGGCTCAGAGGTTCTTGGACTTTGTCAATGCAAATGCTCTGGAACAGCTAGTCAGCATACCCACATGAGGCTCAAACGTCCTCGACATAGTATTCACTAACATGGGAGAGTACTGCATTCCCCCATGCGATGTCCTTCCTGGTATGATTGGACCATAAATCATGTCTTGTTCGATGTAATTACAAGACCAGATACCCCATCCAGCTCAAAAATGCTTAAGAAATTTTCAAAGGCGAATTACTTCTTACTGAGTGATGGTATAAGAAATTTCAAAGCCCCCTCAAATGTAGATAACATGGACTTCTATGCAGAGATGTACACCAGTGCCCTGTATAACCACTTAAGCAGTTGTGTAGAATTGGCTGTATCTGACCAGATTAAAACCAGGTCTTCTCAAAAAACAAGCCACCCTGGTGGACCCTTAGTAAAAAAATAGGCTAGTCAAGAAGAGAAAGAAACTAATGTCCAAGAACAAGAGGGAAATGGCTCGGCAGAGGAAGAAATCCCTTTCTAGCTTAAACAAACAAATTGGAGGTCTTGTCAAGTCCTCTAAAGCTAATTACAAAGTAGAAATAGTCTCCCTACCTAAGGATAATCACAAGGAATTCTTCAACGTGTCTATGTTCAGCCATCGAACGTGCTGTTCTTCGAGCTGTTCGAGTAAGATCACATCATGGTAGGGATCGGGAAATTTGCCCTCTCCCATTGTCTGAGTTGGTATATATAATTAGAGGGGGAGGGGGTTTGATGAGCAGCATTTTCAATGTAATGCAGTTCGGTGATTTTTTCAGTTCAATGTCTGAACATAGAATTTTCTTTAACTATGTCCTAAGTCTAAAAGGGAATAGCCAGATATGCGCTGAACTGGTTAAACCCATACTGAACAGAACACGAAGATAGAGCAAAATCTCACCAAAAACACACAGTAGTCTCAGAAACGCTAAGCTTTTTAATGAAGCTTTCGGGCTCTCAACCCTTCATCAGCATACTGAACCCATACTCAACCAGCCATTATAGATAACCTGCTACCTGACAGATTTGGTGCAAACTTCACCCCCCTGTCCCCTCCAGTCATCCCCCAAAGTACACCTGCCACTATTCCTCAGCCTATTATCTCAAGAAAGCATGTCATATTGGGATTACCAGACAACATCTCAAGTTGCCTTTTAAATAACTTACAACATGACCTAGCAGACCCACTTGTATCCCTTTTTAACCACAGCCTGTGAATTGGCAATGTTCCAACTGACTGGAGGACAGCAACAGTAATCCCTCTACACAGAGAGAGACCATCAACCAACCCTGGGAATTATAGGCCCCTAAGCTTGACTAGCCTCATCTGCAAGGCCATGCCTATGGACCTTATTAACATGAACATAGGTAATCTCCACACTCTGGACCCACCCCAGTTCGTAATTTTTAAAGGCAGATAATTCTTGTTAAACATGGTTGACTTCTTTGAGAAAGTCACCAAGGCCCTGGACGAGGGAAAGACAGTGCATGCCACCTGTCTTGACCTAGCCAATACATTTGACGCAATTCCCTACTATTATAGAGAAATGTTCCCATTTGGGAATTAACCACTACATTACCAGATGGGTAGCCAACTGATCACCAACTGGACTCATACTGTCAAAGTGGGTGACTTCACCTCTAGCAAAAGACCAGTCACTGTTGGTGTACCACAGGGTAGTGTGCTGATCCTCTTACTGTTTGGAATTTATTTCTGAGAAGTTCAGGCAAACTTGGACGAACTGTGGCTGACAAAGTTCACTGATGATTGTGAATTAGGAGCAATCATTGAGTCCCCCAATGATGTTAATTTACTGCAGACAGGGTTAACACAGACAAATGACTGGTGCCAAAACCACAGATTAAAGCTAAATGCAAAAAAATTCATTATCATTCTTTTGTGAAAGCTGACGTCTCTTACTAATTATCTTTTAGACAGCACCATCCTAAGTGTAGACCCACTGGTATGTGATCTGGGTACTCAGGTTGATTGCAATGTGAACTTTGACCATCACATATCCACAGTAGTATGGAAATCCTTCTATATGGCACAACTTATAAGTAAAGGCATCACATGTAGATCTAAGGATTTTATAATTCCATTATACTCAGCCCTCATCAGACCAGTAACTTGAGTACAGAGCTCCCTTTTGCATGTGCCTCACCAGTCACTTGCAGCCAGTTGAAGAGACCACAGAGGTTTCTCACCAAGAAATTACTGGGTACACAAAACCAGTCTTACAAGGAAAGACTGAATGCCCTGTCGTATTCTGTCTCCTACAAGTTGCTAAGGGGTGACCTGTACCTGTCTTACAGAGCAATCTCTGACCCAGCTGTGATGGAAATGGTACACATTTATAAATCAAATTGCACAAGGGTCACTCGCTCCAGGGATCTTAACCTAGCCTCTGTCATGAACAGGTCATGCTGGAGAGAGAGAGATATATCTCCTAGAGACTGCCACTTCTCTGGAACAAGCTTCCAGTTCATGTGAAACAGAGCCCCTCCATGACCCTCTTCAAAATCAACCCAGATCAATGGATAAGTGACTGCAGATTCACTCCTGGGGTGGTGCCCATGTCCCTCCTGAACAGAGGAAGTCGGTACTAACTATCATAGACCCTTACCTCTGGAACTTCACTTACCTAACCACTGACAGTTAGGGCAATTTAGGATAAATATGGCTAGGCTTGTAAGGGCTCTATGGTCATTAGTCTAGTAACCTCCTATGAACTGGATGTCTCTGTAGGATCAGTTGAAGAGCCCAAGGACTGTACAGTTCTGACATTTGCTCCCTCTGTTACTACCCTGTTGGGAGGCCAGTACTGGGCATGCCAGTCACATGTACCCTGAGGCTGAGATGATGTCTGTTGTGTACAAGGGGGAACATAGGCTGGTAATTTTTGGAGGGCCTAGCGGGATTCCACAGATACATGGAAGAAATACCTGGTTCCCTTATGGAGAGTAAGGTAGGGTTCAGAATCTCTTAAGTTTGTTGGAGCTGAGGCTCTTTTAAAAAGGAAAAAAAAAACTATAAATGTGGCTCCTGTTGCTCCAGAAGGAGTGGCAAGACTTCACCCAAGGTCTTTTAAAATCTCTTATGACTTTAAAACGTCCTCATGGTTTTGTCAGTACCTTCTATTGGTCTTCCCTCTTCCTCTCCCACTAGAAGGACTAGAGATTATGATTATTCTGATAAAAATGAGGATATAAATTCTGGGTGAGGGATATGTGGCTTATTCATCCCAGATTTTTTTCTCTGGCTTTGGGGTCTGATGAAGGGGATACTCTCTCGACTTCCCAGTTGAAAAACTTTCTTTTGAGGACACCATTGTTCAAATGATGCCTAGAAGAGATACTATTATTTCTTACAAATAGATTCTCTCAGACCACCGACAGTTCCTCCTGTTTTGGAAGCTCTTCTAGAAAACTACATCTGCTTCCCAGACCCATGAGATACAACCATATGTTCCTAAAAAACTGACAGGTCCTGTAAGGTTCCTGAGGCTCAGAAATTCTTATACAATCCCTCCATAGAACCTTCTGTGATTTCCCTTTAGCTGACAAACCCTAATAAGCTGTTTTTCTCTACACTGCCCTACTATACTTGTCTGAAGGAGAGTGCTTGGATCGGTATGGTAAGAAGGTATGTACTTCTGTTTAGCATTCAGGGTCATCAGTTACCAGATCCACATAACTAGGTATATGCTTGCTTGTCTTGCCAGACTTGGGAAGGGGGTGTTGGCTGACATGCTTTTGTCTTGATTCTATGACTTCTGCCCTTTTCTTTGCTGAGTTCATCTTCCCAAGTAGTTCATTATTCTCTCAAATGCAGCTGTGATGCTTGTAGAGTGGCTGTGTCAGGATCTGTCAGTAGACGTTATCCCTGGCTTTGGCTACAGCCTCTCCCTGAGGACATGAAGGCAACATTGTTGGACTCTCCTGTAGATAAAAATTTGCTTGGTTCTGCTGCTGTAGATCTTTAAAGGAAAACTCCACATTCTCCTACAGTTTATCTCAAATCTTAGATTGCTTTACTCCCTACAGTATGGTTCCAGTATTCTGTGAGTACCAGAAACCTGCTTGTACTTTATAAAACTTTCATCTCCTTGCCTTGGAATCAAAGAAGGGAAAGATCAACCATATTTTAAGTTTAACTTCTCACATAATGTGCAGAGGAATTTGTCTGTGCCTGCATGACATACCACAGACACAGAGAAATCTGTAGTCAGGTACTGCTGGCAGTCTTACTCAGGTAATTAGTCCTGCTGAAACTGGGAACTTGGCAGAAAGGTGTGAAACTATTTTCCGCTGTCTTTATTGCAGAGAGGAAGTGAGCTTACACTGATTCACAGCTGCTTCCATGCAATATAGCCATGATTTTCATACCAAAAATAGAGCAATTAGATTAGTCAATTGTTCAAAGGTAGATGTCATCTCTTTTGACAAATTTACATAGGCAGTATCACGGTATTGAAGTGCTAAGCTTTAAACTTTAAATGTTTGTTTGTATTGTTAAGATTTTAAGATGACATTTAGACAGAAAGCATTTTTTCCTTTATCAATCCATTTACCATTTTTATGCCCTCCAACCACAGTAGGAGGAAACTGTCCAAATCAGGACTTCTCTGCAGGAAGTGAGACAGATGGCAATCCTATCATCTAGATACACTGATACTGTTTATAGGGAGGTCATTTATTCTTTCTTGTGATGTATTTCCAGAGGAGTATGCATATCTGGTACACTGATCCTTGTGAAAAGACATCCTTCATGGACTTTAAGTCAGTCCTTACACAAGTGGAGTGCATGAGAATTGTCTAGTCAGCAAAGAAAATTTACAATTAATGGCAGCTATGATATACATCTGAATTTACTTTAGCTTACATAATGAATGAATGAAAATACAAATCTTTCCACTGCTGACACCGGTGAACAGAATTGCTTTCAAATCCATTCCTTTTTGGTAGCAGCTGCCACTTACACTTGAAACTGCTAGCATTCCTCTGAGTGGTGACAGTTTTAACACCTGAGGGGGAAAATGTGGGGGGAGGGGACAGTTAGTTCATCTTGGACTACAGAAAGATACTTTGAACAAAGGCCTGCAATTGTTTTTGGCTTCAGCTGTATTACTCCTTACTATACTATAAAAAACCCTGAGACACACACAAATGTGTGACATTCAAGAAATAAAAAAGCAGTCCTGTTACAGAAGGTCTTTAAGATGACAGTGATTGACATTAATCCCATTATGTATCAGTGGCATGGGAATACACCACTACTTATGTCTAACATGACTCATAATGCACACTTGAAGTGGATTATGGGAAAGAGAAAGGCCTGAAGAAAAACAAGATCATGTTAATGTGCCCATATTAAAATTCTGTTGGAAGTAGTCAGTGATTTTGATGTGTTAAAGCTCAGAAAACAGAGAGTGAAAAATGGATATGATGTTGTCAATTTTCATTCTGTTCTCAGCCTATGGGTTTGGTTCCAATCCTCAGAACCAACTCAGCCACTACAATAGCTTGTGGGAACCAAAATCTCCCAAGCTCATCCCTTACCAACAATGCATCTATCTCAATTACCTCAGATCTCGTTTGCCGCTTTGCAAGTTAGACGTGGTTCCATTTACTGTTGAGCCAGATAAGTGAAATAATGTATTTTTCCTATTCTTTCTTCAATTTATTAACTGTTTTTCATAAACAAACCCTTACCCTTCTAATTTTCTTGTATGAAAGTATTCTTCAATACTATTGTTAGTATCCATTTTCCTTTACAGTTCTGTTTCTTATCTTTCTGTTTCCTGTACACATTGTGTAGTTCTCGAATATTGTTGTTGTTCCTTCTTTCCTTCTCCCCTTTCCTTTAAAGAAATAAAAATTCACCTTTCTTTTAACCTTCCTTTTCAGCTAGTCACTCCTTGCTTCATTGTTAAGAGTGTGTGTGGTGCTTGGCATTTTCAGCATGACAGATAAGGACAAAAGCCTAGTGAGTTTCAAATGCTGTGAGAAGTGTGGTCACAAAATTCCTTACTCTGACACACAGTCTCTCTGCGTGTATTATTTGGGCCTCCTCCTTCCTCAGGAGGACTGCTCCATGTGCCACTCCTTTAGTCATAGAGCGCTAGTGGAGAGAAAAAAATAAACCGATACTGAAAGGCCTGCTTACCTCCTCTTTTATGGAGGCTATATCTGGAATGACTTCATTATCAAAGAAAAAAATCTGAGAGTAAATCAGAGCTTCCCAGTCCTTCCTCTTCTTCCTCCTCCAAGGTTTCAGAGAAGGTAATGAAGAAAGGTTCTTCAGTTCCAACTTCTCCTTCAGTTCTGAGCTCAAAGAAGGCAAGAGTTGTGGTTCATCTTCCTTTGGAACCGATTACCAAATTGTCTAAACCTTCGGCTCCAACTGTTTCATTAAACTGAGAGTAGTTACTTCCAAGTCTTCGGACCCAGCCTTGTCTTTGGTGCTGGAAGGTCATGAAAAAAAGACACGTTTCTGTGCTGAGTTCCTCAGAACTGACACGTCAGTTTCAAGATTCGTCTTTTACTCATCTTTCCTTCCAGGGTCTCGGTATTCTCCATCAATCGATCCTTTTTCAGACAGGTTCCCTTCTCCATTTTTAGAAAGACCCAAGTCACCATCTCTTACATCTGCCTGTACTTCTAGAAACCTTACTGAGGATGACATGGAGAGACTGGTGAGGAAAATCCTCTGGGCGCAAGGTGTGACAATGACCACCTCTGTTCCTATTCCCAGGGGTCAGGGTATCCATTTTTCAACTCCCCCTCCTTTACTTCCTCCTCTAACTTCCATTGAAGCATCAGAGACTTTGGTTCTGGGCCATCCTGTGCCGACTTCGTCAGATCTGAAGATATCCTTACCTCTGGATCCAACTATTGTTCTGAGTTCTTTGGTTCAGTTGGAACTGGAGACTTCTTGGAGCTTATCTGTCCAGTTGGTTCCAAGGTTCTTGAGTCGACTCCTATTTTTTCTGAGCCTCCTCTACACCTGGGTGCTTCAGCACAGATCAGCTTGGGTCAGGCATCTGCCTCGAGAGAGATTTCCTCGGGTTGGAGAGAGACTACGGCTCCTACGTCCACCCTCTTGGATCTAGGGTCCTTTCCTTCCCTGGTTGGATCTGCTTTTGAGACTATGGAGAGAGCCACATCTGCAACAGCCAGTCAATAGGTTCCTTCCCTCTTGGAACAGCAAACTCTGTCGCATTTGCATTCAGAACCTCAACCATTGCCTGCACTGGAACAGCAAGTACCAAAGCCTCAGGTTTCCTGGCATGGTGCCCCCTCTTCTTCTGATATCTCACTAGACCACCCCTTCTGAGGAGGTCCCTAGGAAGAAGAAATGCAAGAGGAAGCACTTGGATTCTCTTAAAGAATCTATGACAGAAGACAGATTCTGATGAGGGCGAAGAATCCCCAAGGTCACTTCCTGATGATGTCTCATTTGGAGACATCCTAGAAATCCTTAAGCAGAGAGGTGATTGGAAGTCTAGAAATCCTTTATCTGAGGAGTCCATGTACCTGCAGGCCTTGGGTACCTACCCAGCTACTTCCTGGGTAACTCCACCCACTGATGTACTCATTTAGTTGATTCCTTGGCAGGCATGGAAGGCCCCTGATTCCATTCAGCCGATTCCCCAGAGACCGGACAAAATTATCACTACCCCCGAGGATAAGACACTGTGGACAAAATGTTTGCCTGTTGATGCCATGTTCATGGTGGCAGCCACCAAAAGGAACTAACAGAGGAAAGTTCCTCTATCCATCATTCCAACAAAGAGCCTCAGATGATGGATAGATTTGAAAAGCAAGTTTATGCATCAATGACCTTTGCCTTACTGGCCTTGACCTACTTAGCATATTTCACCAGACTACAGAGAGATTTGATTAAAGAACTTTCAGATACCCTTTCGGGAGCCATTTCTGAAGAAGTTCAAGAGTCTGTTACCTCTCAGTTGGCCATCCTAAATTCCATTTCAGACTCTTCACATATAACCAAAGGAATGACCATACAGCTGGTTCAGGTGTTGCCATAATGAGACATGCTTGGATGCTCTTAAGTCATTTTGTGGAGCTCTTTAAGTCTTTGTTCATTAATGCTCCTTTTGACAGCACATCCTTGTTTGGCCCTAAAGTTAAAGATACATTGACCAGGTGTGAGAAAGATGGGAAAACCCTTTCTGCTGTGGTATACTTTTATCCACTCCTCAAAGATCCTTATCAGTGAATCAGTGCAGCAGTGGGAAAGTTTGGTTCAGGAAATCTCAAGGGTCTCAAGACACACGTGGTGGTAGTTCCCCCAGTGGAAGAGGGGGGAACTCTAATTTAAGACGCTGTCCTTGAGGCAGAGATGGACTGCAAAACCAAGGGTACAGAGATTCCTTCTTTGGTTAACCCTTTCAGTGCTCCTGAAAGGAGGTCCAATTGTCTTCCTCTGGAGACAGTCAGGGGGACTCTGGTTCCTACATCTGAGACCCTGGCTACAGATAACTTGCAATACGTGGATGCAGAGGATAATATCCAGAGGCTATATTATACCATTTTCCCTTCCTTCGCCCACTTGCAAAAAAAATCCCAGATGTTCCACCCAGTCAGAGGGAACAAGCAGCACTGCAAATACAAAAGCTACTAGAAAATAAGAGTCATCAAAGAGGTCCCACCAGATTAGAGAGAATCCAGAATTTACTCAAGGTTCTTAGTGGCAAAAAAGACAGGGGACTGGAGACTGATTCTGGATCTCAGCAATTTAAACAAATCAGTTGAGTGAACCAAATTCCTAATGCTCATGGTTTAGTCCATTCTTCCTTTTTTGGAACAGGATGACTGGATGTGCTTGATAGACCTTCAGGATGACTACTAACACATAAAGTTGCACAGGTGATCCAGAAGGTTTTTTTGAGCTGGGAGCCAGTCACTATCAATTCAGAGTATTGCCCTTTGGCTTCATCACAGCCTTCAGGGTATTCACACCAAGTGCATGGCAGTAGTAGCAGCTCACTTGAGACTGCAAGGATTCTGGGTGTCTCCATATTTGGATGACTGGCTTATCACCACTCTGGCCAGGCATCATCTGTCAGAGGCAAGATAAAAAGTTCTCCACACATGTTCTTACCTGGACATAACCATAAATTATAAAAAATCTCACCTCGATCCAGCACAAACACTAGATTTCATAGTGGCTTCTTTAACCACAAAGACTGCAATAGCCTCCCTTCCAACACAAAGACTGGATACAATCCGATTTCAAGTAATGAAAATAATCAACAGCAACAAAGTACCAACTAGAGTAATTCTTCAGGCACTGGGGTCCACCTTGGCTAGATTCCACATGACAATTTTACAATGGCTGCTTGCAACACAGTGATCCATGCTTTATCAACCAGTGTCAACACTGATTGCAATCACCAGTGTATGCAAATGAGATCTCACATGGTGGGTTCAATTGGATCAAATTTTACAGAGACATCCGTTCATTCCCCCTCAACCTCAGGCAACAGTGACCACAGATGCTTTCCAGTTAGGGTGGAGGGCACCTGTCTGAAGAGGACTGTCCAAGGCAGTTGGTCACCAGTAAAGGCCGGTTTGCACATCAACATCCTATAGGTGAGAGCAGTGCTTTTAGTGTTGCAGGCCTTCCAGGATGCTCTCCCCTCTTATTGCAGTTCAAATGGACAACATGTCAATAGTTTGGTACATCAGCAAATGAAGAGAAACCAGATTCTACTGATTTTGTCAAGAAGCTGTCAGAGTACGGCAGTGGGAAATCTCATCCAACCATTTTCTCATAGCAACGTACATCCTGGGGAAGTCCAGTGCGATAGCAGACAAACTGAGCAGGTGCATACTTTTACCTCACAAGTGGTCCCTCAATCAGAAAGTGTCAGGATATTCCGAATATGGGGTCAGCCATGCCGTGACCTGTTTGTGTGTCCCCTAAACAACAAGTGCAGCAACTATTTTGCCCCAATCCCCCACAAGGGGAATTGCCAAGGGATGCTTTCTTCACAATTGGTGGCCCAGTCTCCTTTATGCCATTCCTCCATTTCCATTAATTCCCAAGTTCCTACAGAAAGCAATCGGGTTGAAGAGCACAGTTATCCTTATTGCACCTTACTGGCCTTGACAAATTTGGTTCCCCCACTTTTGGCCTCACCTATTTCGGCAGCCTTGGATTCTGGATCCAAGTCCAGATCTCCCGTCCCACCTGGCAGGCATGGTTCATCCAGACATTCCAAATCTGTAGCTGACAGCTTGGCTTCTCCAATTTCATTAGTAGCCAGACAAACTATGCTGTCTTCCCCTGTCCAATACATACTATTATCTTCTTATAAACCACCTACACAAAAACTTTACACCAGTAAATGGAAAGGATTTGCACAGTGGACACTCCAGAATAACAGGGGATATTTTTTGGCCACAGTTCATAATATTCTTCAGTTTTTAGCTTCAATGAAGGGGTTTAAGCTTCCACAATCAAAGTCCAATTAGCAGCTATATTCAGTTTTCACATTGTTTTTCAAGGCTTCTCAGTTGCTTCTCACAAACTTTGTAAAGCCTTTTTGAGGGGTACTCTTCTTTTAAAACCTCCTTACAAAGATCCTACTCCTCCTTGGGACCTGAATTTGGTGTTGCAAGCAATCACATAGTCTCGCTTTGAACCAGCTAATGACTGTGATATTAAGTTCCTGTCTTGGAAAACTACTCTCCTAGGGGCAGTAACTTCTGATAGAAGGATTTCAGAGATTCGGGCTTTGTCTTCTAAACCACCATACCTAATTTTTCACAAAGATAGAGTCTCTCACTCAGAACCAATCCCTGTTCTACCTAAGGTGGTTTCAGAGACCAGTATCAACCAATATATTAACCTGCCAGTGCTCATCCCCAATTTCTCTACCAAAATTCTATCTTTGCAGAACAAAAGATTCCAGAAACTCAGAACAATTATTTGTTTCTTTCTCGCATACCAGACTGAGAAGACCTGTGATCAAAGTGACATTAGCCAGATGCCTCACTGATTGTATTTCATTCATCTATACCAAGTTTGGCATTTCCTTGTCGAAACCATTGCAAGCCTATTCAACCAGGGGCATTGCAACCTTATCTGTATTCCAGTCTAGAGCTTCCATGAATGATATCTCTGCATCGGCAACTTGGGGCTACTCCCCATATCTTTATTACTTATTACAAATTGGATCTGGTCTCTAGAGGTAGAGCATCATTCAGCTCAGTGGTGCTTAGGATCATCCTTCCTTGAGTCCAGCCAGGATATAAGGTAGCTGGGGACTTTGTCCCACAGGCTGAGGATAGAATGAAAATTGAACACTTCAGATAAAGAAGTTATATACTCACCATAACGTTCGATCTGTGTTGTCCATTTTCATTCTTCCTGAACTCCCACCCTCCAACCCCCTACTCTTAATTTCTGGAAGATTGGAAGATTGAGGAATTATTACCTTTTTTGGTATATTTTTGCAGTGATATAGTCTCCATGAAAGCCTTTGTCTGTTTCTAGCAGTAAGCTTGATCTGTGGTAATTGAGAAAAGGTGGATTGTAGGTAAAGGATGAGCTTGAAATGCTTTGGTTCACACGAGCTATTGTAGTGGCCAAGTCAGTTCTGAGGGTTGGAACCGAACCCACGGGTTGAGGAAGAATGGACAACACAGATGGAATGTTATGCTGAGTACATAACTTATTTATTTTTTTTTAGTTCTAAGGTGGAGATGTTGTTCTTGTTGCAGTCCTGACTTCTGGGATTTCCTGCTGTGGAAGCCCTTGGCTGGCCAGACTACCAGAGGTAAAAATCTCCCTCCTAAGGCTGGCGGATATCTTATCCTTATGTCAGTACACTTGGGTATAAAGGGAGCCAAATTATGCAATGACATCAGTCTTTTCTTGCCGTCAAAGCACAAAGCAGTTTTTCAGCACCAAAGAGAAGTCGTCTAAAGCTAAGCATCCTGTTGGGAAACTCTTTCTTGCTTTAACCCATGTCAAATAAGGTTAACAACTGTCTCCACTGTGGTAAGAAAACCCCATACTGAGACTTTCATACATTGTGTGTCACCTGCCTAGGCCCAGATCACGATGTCCCTAGTTGCCATTTTTGCACCCATTTCAATTCTAGGACTATCAGGCGTAGGGCCAGAATCTTAGCTAGGCATCTTAGTCTGCCATCTACCTTGGATCATCCAATGGCATCTGTTGGTCATCCCGAGGTTAGCTCCCTAAGCTTAGGAAGGATAAGGAAAAAAAGATCCAAGCTGAGGGCCTTGGATGAAAACCTTTCACCATCTGCTAGTCCCCAGTGCTCATTATCTCTGAGGAAGGATAGGCATTTTCACAGCCCCTTTCTGCAAATGAGGTGGTGGCTCAGGCCTCTGTCAAGACTTCCATGGAGTCTGACATGCCATTAGGTCCCTCAGCTTCTGCACAGGCCTTGGCTTTCAGTTAGTGGACTGGGTCCACGGTCACTCAGCAGACCTCAGCTTCCAACGAGTGATCTTTTACCAGCGATGTTACTTCTAGGCCTACCGGCTCCCACGCACTAGGATATCAGCAAGATCTGGTCAGGTTAGCTGAAGACCTTATCTCCTTAGTCAGAGCTAGGCAACCCCTTTGCAGTCTTCCCAAGGGAAAAGGAAGAGGGATCCTACCCATGAAGTTTTCTCTGAACCTCCTAATTCAGGTGAGGAGTCTGACCAGGAGGAGTCTGTCTTTGAGGAGGGACCCTTCTTTACTTATTTTGAAGATTCAGATTCTGAAGAGAATCTGCCTTCAGCTTCACCTCCTGAAGATGTCACTTTTGGGGAAACACTCCATACCATGAGGGAACATTTCCAGTGGGAGACACAGGAATACCTACAATCTAAAAAGTGGGTTAGGGAGTTCCTTGACCTCCTGGAACACAAACCTTTGGCTATTCATCCTGTATTAGAGGTGGTAGAGGATGTTTTTATGGACTCTTCTCTAAATCCAGATTCTCTACCTCCAGTCCCTCAAAAACCAGACAGGTTGCTGGACTCACATAAATACCTCTTCAATAATCCCTCTGCTGATCCAGAGGATGTCACTCCAGGTCCCAATGCTGAAAGAGCCATCTCTTCAAAAACCCTTTACCTACTGACAAAGAAAGCAGGGCCCTTGATAGGTTTGGTAAAAAAAAGTCTACATTTCTGCTACCCTAGCCATGAGGGCCCTTAACTGCCAGTTTCATATGATAAAATGCAATAAAGTATTTTAGATAAAAGCAATAAAGTATTTTAAATAAAATGAAGTAAAAGATATCCTCCCTGGAAGACAAAACCATTTCCAAGGAATTGGTGGACCTTTGCCATTCCAGCTCCCAGGTGGTTAGATGCTCATTACACTGTGGCTATGATTTTATGGAGGCCTCTAGCCGAGCTGCTATACCAGGTTTTGTCATTAGAAGACATGCTTGGCTTAGGGAACAGACCCTACCAGACCATGTCAAATCTAAACTTCTAGATGTACCCCTGGATAAGGACTTTCACTCAGGGCCAAAAGCTGAGGCTGTGCTTAAAAAGATGGAAGATAAAGCAAAATCTATGCAACCTGTCAAGAACTTCATCCAAGTTCAGCCTCCTAGGTTTAGTATGAATTTTCCCACTAAACACTGGTCCTTTCCCTCTCGATCAAAAAGCAGCCAAAGGAAACCCCAGAGAGAAAGGCCTCTAAGGCAGCATCAGTCACAAAGGCCCAGGCCATGGTCCACAGAAACTCCCAGGCAGGGGAGTTCTAGGCTGCAGGACCCTGGCAGAGAGCAGCAATGACTCTTCCTTTCCCCTACCTGCCCCCCTCTCCAGGAAAGATAGGAGAAAGTTTATCCCTGTTCAAAGAAAACTGGTCCCTCATTACTTCAGACAAGCGGGGTCTGAAGGTTATCTCAGATGGTTAAAGGCTCACTTTCAGAGCCATTAAGATACTCAGGTTACCTGGATATTCCACGAAATCAAAGAGAAGAGGCCTTTTCTCAGACTCACAACCTATGTTCATAGTGCTCAGTGGAACCAGTACCAGACCACTAAATAGGGAAGGGGTTCTATTCCAGGCTATTCCTGGTTCCCAGAAAGGAAAGCTCTTGGCATCCTATTCTAGATCGGTCCATCCTCAGTCATTCCCTGCTGGTACCAAAATTCAAAATGTTGACTCTTCAAAGAATTCTTACCATGATAGCCCCTCAGGCCTTACTGGTCACCTTAGACCTAAAAGATGCTTACTTGTTCATTCCTGCAGAGGAATCTTGCAGAGGTTTTCTTCATGTCAGAGCAGGTACCAGTCACTTTCAATTCTCTGCACTGCCCTTTGGCTTGTCTACTGTTCCCAGGGTCTTCACAGAGTGTTTGGCTCCTGTGATTGTCTTCTGCAGAACAAAAAGGATCCAGGTTTACCCCTATCTAGATGACTGCCTCATTTAAGCCATGAGTTGGTCAAAGTTCCTCAAGGATCTGGCCTCCATTCAAGACCTCCTCACCTCCTTGGGGTTCACCATAAATCTTCACAAATCCAGGACAAACCCATCCACCAGGATTGTTTTCCTAGGGGCTCTTCTGGATTCCTCCCTTCAAAAGGCCTTCCTTTCCCCAGAAAAGGTTGCTTTCCTGACTCAGTACTTCCAAAACAGTATGCAGAGACAATGCCTCTCAGCCAGGGAATTCCTCAGAGCAGCCATGTGGTCTCTTGTATCCTCATGATCCCTCTGGCCAGGCAATGCACGAGGAAGTTCCAGTGGTATCAGCACTCACAGTCGCTGGAGACAGAAATTCATCTGCTCCCTTGTTTCATGGAGGAATTTGCATGATGGACACAGACATGTGCCCAGAACCTGGGTCTCCCCTTCAGGTTCACCCCTCAGGCCCAAATTTTTACCACAGATGCTTCAGAGACAGCCTTTGGGGCTGATTTCCAACACCTTCAATCCAAAGGCAGATGGGAAAATCAGTTCAAACACAAGCACATAAATTGGACGGAGATGATGACAGTTCAAAAGGGCCTAGTAGCTTTCAAAGAACTGTGGAAATCAGGAGTTCTGCTAGTCAAAACAGACAACACTACAGTCATGTGGTACATAAACAAACAAGGAGACATTCACTCTTACCTTCTTTGTCAACTAGCTGTGCAGGTCTGGGAGACAACTCACTCTCTAGGGTTGCACCTCATGGCACAGTACCTCCCTGGGACTCAAAACACTCTCGTCTCAACAGGAACTTGATGGATCCCCACAAGTGACATCTGCATCAGGAACCATTTCTCAGCATACTCCAGAAATTGGGATCTCCACAGATGGACCTCTTTGCCACCAAAGAAAATGTTCAACTGAAAAGATTATGTTCCAGGGGCAAACTACCCACAGACTAAGAACAGATGCTTTCTCTTTCCTTTGGAGCCACCTTTTCCTTTATGCGTTTCCTCCCCTGCCACTTCTTCCATGGGCTGTCCTAAAAATCAGGGAAGAAATCCCAAGGGTCATTCTGATAGCCCCAGACTGGCCCAGGCAGCACTGGTTTCCTTTGCTACTATGTTTAACCAACAAAAATGTATGGCAGTTACCTCAGAGAGTAGACCTTCTGACTCAGGACAAGGGAAAGTTTGTCCATCCCAAGCTACAGATTCTCAAACTCTCGGCCTGGATAATTCCCCAACATATTCCTCTGAACTTACCATAAGCAGACAAGTTCAAAACTTTCTCAAGGAGGCTAGAAGGCCTAGTACTAGGAAATCATACTCAGCCAAGTGGAAAAGATTATCCATTTCGTGTCAGTAGCAAGGTCTGAATCCTAACTCAGCCAATATCCTTGCCATTTTAGATTACCTGGCTACCCTGACTGACAGAGACCTATCCTTTTCTTCAATCACAATTCACACCTCTGCCATTTCAGCTCACATCCTTATTATTTCTCCTATCTTTTCCAAACCCCTGATGAAACAATTCCTTAGGGGAGTGATTCACATCAGACCTTCCAGGGGACAATCCACACCTTCTTGGGACCTCAATTGTGTTCTGGAAAAATTGACACTACCCACTTTGAACTAGCAGCTTCTGCTGAATTAAAATTCTTAACTTGGAAGACTGCCCTTTTACTGGCTAGAGTATCACTCAGAACTAACCCATCCTTTATGCCCAAGGTGGTCACTGACACATCATTGAATCAAGCTATACACTTGCCCACCTTCTTCCCCAAGCCTCAGAACCAAGGAGAGATAATCCTTCACTCCTTGGATGTGCACAGACAGTTCTGCTATTATCTTGATAAAACTAAATACTTCAGAAAATCAGACCAACTCTTTGTGTCCTTTAGGACTGGCTCTGAATGGAAACCAGTTTCCAAACAGACAATCTCCAAGTGGATATCTCACTGTATTTCCTTTTTTACAGCCATCATGGTAAAAAAACACCCAAAGCTGTCAAGACTCACTCTGCTAGGGCCACTGCTACCTCTACTGCCTTACTGAAAGGAGTACCTACCAAAGACATTTTACAAGAAGCTGCCTGGTTATCTGTGCATAACTTTACCAAGCACTACCACTTATCAGCCTTTTCCAAGTCTAGAGTAGAATTTGCCACTGCCAAACTACAGGGCATCCTCTCTTCCCCTTAATCTCCCTTCCACCCTAATCCCAGCTTTGGGAATCATCCCACAAGTCACGACTGCAACACTGAAACATGAATAACATAGTACAGCTGCGTACACTTACCATAAATGTAGCTGTTTGAGTGTATTCACTGTTGCAGTCTTCTTTCCCTCTCTCCTTCCCCCTTTGCCTACAGTAGCAGTCTGCTTCTATTTTCTTCACTAACCAGAGGACCCCCTGGGCGTTTTTCACTGCAGGGCCTTTTTCTACCTTTAACCCTTGCTTATGATTCATCCTTGGGGCTCCTGCCTTCTACAGGGCAAGGAAAACTGATGTCATGGTGTCAGCTGGCTCCCTTTATACCCAAACGTATCATCAAGACAGGACGTCCGCCAGTCTTTGTAGGAGGGAGATAGGGAGATTTTTTACTGTGGAAGTCAGGCTGGACAAGGGCTTCCACAGCAGGAAATCCCACACGTCAGGACTGGAATAGTGAGTACACTCGAACATCTACATCTATGGTAAATGTACACAACTGTACTTTCTCCTCTAAGGTCTTGCATGATAAAGAGAAGGTCATGCAGGACCTTGAGTACATTTTCCTCTAGCCTCTGCCTAAATATCACAGGAATTATCCCTTTAAGGCACCATTTGTGCATAAACATTGTAAGCAGCCTTTAACTCATTACCTCAGAGTGACACATCCAGGTGCATCTGCAGTTAACTCCTACTGATGCCTCTAGGTGTCAGATGTTGCTTATTCATATTTGCATCAATAATTCCAAAACCGTGTTATGTACAAGGTTTTGACAGATTTCATCTTAAAGCTTACATGATAGCAAACTCGACTGCATTAATATTTGACCTCTGTCTGTTGCAGGTAAATAGAAATTAACTGTTGTTTTTATGATATTAATTTATATAGATATAATTTTCACAGTTTTCTAAATATCTCAACAACCAAGTAACACAGACAGAACTCCTTAGCTCATATGAAAGCTCTAAGCTAGATGAATAAAATGCGGCTGACAGAGTATGTATGTAACTTGGGTCATTGCTATGATATTGTAAGTTGTTTACAAAATACTACAAATGTAATAGTTACTGTGACTTATAAAATTAATTTCAAGACCTAGAACCTAAAGACTACCAGTAAAAAACTGTTTTGTGCTGAAGAGTTTGCCATGTATACTTCTTTAATAATCCTTATGTTTCCAGATATATGAACATTTGTTTGAAATGTGAGGGTATAATTTGATTCTGTGAAAAGGCTTAAGCTCCTCCCATTGGAAGTTACAATGCAAACTTACTGAGCTCCATTGGAGTGAATGGGTTAAAGATGGCCTTTATTTGACAATCAGCTTCCTCTTTTTCTCAAAAGTTAACTGTCTTTTCCCATTTTACAGCAAACCACTCATAGGGCCCGCCAATAATTCACAATGGTTTTTCATAGTTTGGAAGTCACTTCTTCCTTTTTCTGGGCTTCCTCAACATCCTTCTTGCCAGATACCTTATGTTATTGTTCAGAACCTCTTGGCTGAAGGTTCTATTCAGCCAGTACCTCCTTGCCAGAGGGGCACAGGTTTTTGCTCCAGGATGTTTTGGCTCCTAGGAAGGAGGGCACTTGGAGACTCATTCTAGACCTTTTGTTTCTCAGCACTTTTCTTAAAGTTCTTCCTTTCAGATATTGACTACCCTGTCTCTATTACTGATGCTTCTTCTCCAGGCTTTTCTGATGTGTCTAGATCTGAAGGATACATATCTACACTTTCCTATACACGCTCTCTTCAAGACGTATTATGTTTCTCTGTATCCTTCTTACATTATTGGTTCTTTGACTTTTGGTCTTTCTGTGGGCCCAAGGGTTTCTACAAAATGTCTAGTCCTGGTCATAGTCTTCTGCTGGCTCTATAGGTTCATAGGTTCATAGGTAGGTACTAGGCTATCTGCCCGAGGGCATTTATAAGCCTAGCCAGAGTGTGTCAGCTTTTGCCACCCCATTGATTAATTAACTGAGCCTCTGTCAAGAAGAGCCAATGAAGTGATCCCAGGAGTGTATTTTTTGTTACCCATCCACTCGTCAAGGTTTCTCTTGAAGAGTGTTAGTGAAGGGCTCTGCCTAAAGTAGTTAGGAATTTTGTTCCAAAGCATGGGGAGTCTCTGTGACAGGAATCTATCCCTCCAGCATGTTCTATTTATTGTTGTGATGAGGTTTAACTCACTAGAGCGAGTGGCTTGCAGTGATTTGGATTTCTTTAGGTGGAGCATGTCCATCAATTCTGAGTTGGACATGGCTTTGTAAGTCAAGCAGAGATCACCTCCGAGTAAGCAATATGCGACTGAGTACAGCTGGAGTTTTTCCAGTCGGGCTGCATAGGACATATGTTTGAGGCCAGTAATCCTCTTGGTGAGGTACTTTTGTGGTCTTTCCAGCTGTTGGAACTGTCTTGTTTGGTACATCCCAAATGGGGCATTGTACTCTATGATGGGTCTGATGAGTGACGAGTAGAAGGGCACTATAACCTCTTTATTTATAGATGCAAACCCTTTAGTAATTGGATGGGCTACATAGAAGGATTTCCTAACTACTTTGGCAATATGATTGTCAAAGGAGAGATTACTATCTACCTGGGTCCCCAGATCTCTTATTACCTCTTCTGTATTAAGGGGGCTGCCACCTATGTGGTAATTCATGGGTGTTTTGTTTTTCCCAAATGGGATGACTATGCACTTTCTGGCATTTAGCTTGAGACCATGACTTTTGATACCAGGTGTCCATCTCAGTAAGGCCCTTTTGGAGAATGTCCGTGTCAGCTAGAGAGTCAATTATGGCTCCCAGTTTGCAGTCATCAGTGAACTTGGTTAGCCATAGTCCTCCTGTGTATGCCTGTACTTCTGAGAAGTATATGCCGAACAGTAGGGGTCCCAGGACCGAGCCTTGTGGGACACCACTTGTGACTGATTTAGAGTCGGACCTGGAGCCCGCTATTCTTACTGTGTGAGTTCTGTCTGTAAGCCAGTTGGCAACCCATCTCGTGGGGTTTATGGTCAGACTGGTGAGTTTTTCTATAATTCCAGAGTGGGGAATGGTGTCAAAAGCCTTGGCGAGGTCAAGGTAGGCTGTGTGAACTACCTTTCCCTCATCTATGGCCTTGGTGACTGTCTCGAAGAAATCAACCAGGTTTAGTAGGCATGATCTGCCCTTAACAAAGCCAAACTGGGTCGGGTCAAGTGTTTGGAGGTTCCCAATGTCTTTGTTAATGAGTTCCATGATGATGCGCTCCATAGCCTTGCAGACCAGGCTAGTCAGACTTATGGGGCGATAGTTACCAGGGTCAGTTGTGGCCCCTCCTTTGTGGAGTGGAATAACCATTTCTGTGTGCCATTCTATGGGCACATAGCCTGTGGAGAGGCTGAGGTTGAACAGTGTGTTTAGGTGGGGGGGTTAGTTCATTCTATAGTTCGTGCAAGACGCAGCCTGGGACACCATCTGGATCCACTGACGCTGTGCTTTTGGCTTTTGAAAGGGCTGTTTTCACCTGTGCGTCTTTGATTTCTGGGACACTACACTTTTCCAGTATTCTTGTGGGCCCTTTTGGGGGTGAGAGGCGAGGTGAAGTTTGCACTGAATCTATCTGCCAGGATGTTGGCAATATCAGTGGGTTCATTATATTTTGTGCTATTTTGCACTAGCTCAGAGCATATCTGTGAGTTGCCACTTAGATTCTTGACATAGCTAAAGAAGGCTTTGTGGTTATCTTTTGAATCCTTGGCTATTTTTCTTTCGAAGTTAGCCTTGGAGGATTTTATGAGGGACCTAAGTTTCTTACTGATACTGATTACTGATCAGGGATGTCTTTCCTTCTTGGGATTTGCTTTTTTTCTGAACTAGTTTCCTCCTTCAATTGTATAGGCTGTTTACGGCAGGGGTCCACCAGACTGGTTTCCTTCTCTTAGGGGAGTGAGTCTTGGTTTTGCTAGGGATGGCATGATCCATGCATCCTTGCAGGTGCTCATAGAGCGCATTTGTAAAGGTTCCTGCATCTTGGACACTGTTATCCTTTAGCGTGGGGGCTGTGAAACTTATCCACCTCTGTCTTAAGCAAGGTGAAGTTTGCTATAGAAAAGTTTTTCACTGTGGTTTCCTTGGTTGGAGGTGATGGTGTGGTGTGGACAGAGTGATTATTAGTTTATTGATCTCTCTAACCAGTGACTGGTGTTGACCTGGTGTGTGTCCATATTGACCATATTGACCAGGTCCAAGGTGGTTTCATCTTTTTGTTTTCATCTCTGGGGCTGGGGGAGTTGCATTTGAGGCATTTGAGTTGAAGTGGATAAGAGAAGGCGCTGGAGTGTAGTTTTCGAGTTAGCAGTAGTTTTAGAGAGAACGTAGAATTGCCCAAATTGCCCAAGGGTCAGGTGGTTTCCAGGACCTTCCAGTTTCCAGTGGTGAGAGAAAGGCAGAGTGGTGGTCCTGGGTAAGGAGTATATTGTAGTAATTTACAAATTACATTGCAGATTTTGCTTGATTTTAGTTCCATGGATGTATCAATCTGCGCCACTAACTTGCCACTATAGGTATGGGTGTGGTATATGGATGACATCAACTGGATGTATAAGTGAATTAAAGTAAATCTTTATCTGCACTTTTTTCAAATAATACAGCATTTACATTGATTTATTTGTGTTTCATTGAATACTATATAGCTGGAAGTTGTGGCTCTTTTTTTTTCAGTTAATGCTTGTTAGAATTCCTGCATAGCCAGTGTTAAGTGGGGGTAGTTCACTTCATTGTTATTCGGTTTCTGCCTTATATAAGTGGTACATTTTGGATTATTTTCTGCTTAAACACTGAGCTTTGGCCAGCTAAGACCTACATGCAATCAACTGGATGTATAAGTCAATTTAAGTAAATCTTTATCTGCACTTTTTTCAAACAATACAGCATTTAAATTGATTTATTTGTGTTGCATTGAATACTATCTAGCTGTAAGTTGTGGATCTGTTTTTTCAGTTAATGCTTGTTAGAATTTCTGCATAGCCAGTGTTAAGTGGGGGTAGTTCACTTCATTGTTATTCAGTTTCTGCCTTATATAAGTGGCACGTTTTGGATTATTTTCTGTTTTAAACAATGAGCTTTGGCCAGCTAAGACCTACATGCAATCAACTGGACGTATAAGTGAATTTAAGTAAATCTTTATCTGCACTTTTTTCAAATAATACAGTATTTAAACTGATTTATTTGTGTTGCATTGAATATCTAGCTGGAAGTCGTGGCTCTGTTTTTTCAGTTAATACTTGTTAGAATTCCTGCATAGCCAGTGTTAAGTGGGGGTAGTTCACTTCATTGTTATTCGGTTTCTGCCTTATATAAGTGGTACATTTTGGATTATTTTCTGCTTAAACTCTGAGCTTTGGCCAGCTAAGACCTACATGCAATCAACTGGATGTATAAGTGAATTTAAGTAAATCTTTATCTGCACTTTTTTCAAAAAATAAAGCATTTAAATTGATTTATTTGTGTTGCATTGAATACTACCTAGCTGGAAATTGTGACTCTGTTTTTTGCAGTTAATGCTTGTTAGAATTCCTGCATAGCCAGTGTTAAGTGGGGGTAGTTCACTTCATTGTTATTCGGTTTCTGCCTTATATAAGTGGTATATTTTGGATTATTCTCTGCTTAAACTCTGAGCTTTGGCCAGCTAAGAATTACATGCAATCAACTGGATGTATAAGTGAATTTAAGTAAATCTTTATCTGCACTTTTTTCAAATAATACAGCATTTAAATTGATTTATTTGTGTTTCATTGAATACTATCTAGCTAGAAGTTGTGGCTCTGTTTTTTCACTTAATGCTTGTTAGAATTCCTGAATAGCCAGTGTTAAGTGGGGGTAGTTCACTTCATTTTTATTCGGTTTCTGCCTTATATAAGTGGAACATTTTGGATAATTTTCTGCTTAAACACTGAGCTTTGGCCAGCTAAGACCTACATGCAATCAATTGGATGTATAAGTGAATTTAAGTAAATCTTTATGTGCACTTTTTTCAAATAATACAGCATTTAAATTGATTTATTTGTGTTGCATTGAATACATGCAATCAACTGGATGTATAAGTGAATTTAAATAAATCTTTATCTGCACTTTTTTCAAATAATACAGCATTTAAATTGATTTATTTGTGTTGCATTGAATACATGCAATCAACTGGACGTATAAGTGAATTTAAATAAATCTTTATCTGCACTTTTTTCAAATAATACAGCATTTAAATTGATTTATTTGTGTTGCATTGACTACTATCTAGTTGTGTCTCTGATTTTTCAGTTAGTTCCCCACCCACCCTTCCTGCTTTTGTTTTGGTGTTAATCTTGGTGGCTTTGAAACTGCTAGCCCCTCTTGTAAATTTGCATTTGGATACTCGTCCTGGGCCCATCTCATTTGCTCACTCAAAAAAAAAAAGTGCACTTTTTTCATCTGCTTTTACTGTATTTGTGTTTCTTCCTACTTTATTTTGCTTTTGCGTCATCTTAAAAGTACTCAATTGTATTTATTACTGCTTGGTGTAACTATCATTCTAAGCCTTTTCATTTCAGACTTTTCCATATCTGAATGACCTTCTGATTCAAGCCCCCTCTCCTTAGCTGCTTCTGCTGGACATAATATTCACAATGCTTCTTCACAGTGTGGACTTCAATCTAAATCTCAAGAAGTCAATTCTGATTCCTCAGGTCCAGGTTTTCTTTAGGTATAGCATTCAGACCCCCCACTATGATGGTCTTTCCTCCTCCTTTTTCCAAGGTCCCCTCCTTGACAGTTTTCTTTTCAGTCCCTTGGTTCCTTTGCAGGAGACTTCAGCGAGAGGGTATCGGAAACCCTGAGGTTCATGCCATCTACTACTCCAGTGGTTTCTTTTTCCAGACTCTCTATGAGGAAGTTCCATTGGTATATGAGAGCATTTTGGCTACAACATTGTCATCCTCTAGATTTTGTATTCCTCACTTACATAAGGAAGGTATTTCTATGGTGGAGCCATCAGGTATATCAAAATCCAGGCCTTCCTTTTCAGGTGCCTTTCCCCCATTCATGTGGTTTACATAAATTTCAGACCTGGATTGGGAACCTTGTTCCAATCTGGATTCAGGGGGTTTGGTTTCCATAGGAAGTGAAGGAGCATATCAGCATAAGGAAATAAAGGCTCTTATCCTGGCTGTTCCAGCTTTGCTTTACCTTTGAACTCCATTCAGTTTTCACAGACATCACTTCTGTCGTGTGATTCATAAATGGAAGAGCAAAGTCTTACCATCTTTGCAGACTACCCCTCAGTTGCATGGGATATTGCCATCCACCATCAACTGAGTCTTCAGGAAGTCTATATTTCCTCTGAACAAGATGTTATGGCACTTTGAGAAGATCCTCATGAGTAGATGCGTCACAGAGGGGTTTTCATGGATATTGTCCATTGGTGGAGTACTCTGGTTGATCTTTTTGCTTCCTCTCAGAACATACAGATTTCCAAGATCTATTCCAGAGTGCCAAGTCCTCTGGCTGAGAAAGTCAATGCCATGCCTTTTTTTGGAAAGGGGTGTTCCTTTGTACATTTTTATCCCCTTTCTCTGTTGTCAAAGGTCCTGCATAAATCATGTTGAAGACTCCTTTTTGGCACAGGCAGCATTGGTTTCTTATTTTTTATCTAGCCAGAGCAATCATCACGTTACCCCACAAGATAGATGATCTCACACAAGACAAGGACTCTCTCTAATTCACTTTTATCTTGTCTCCCTACACTTGGCTGTCTAGGTGATAGAGTTTGTATTCCTTTTCAATCTCAGTTTTCTGAGACTATGTGTTTGGTTTTGCAGGAGGCCATAAAACTCATTACTAGAAAATTACTAAAATAAATCTTACTGAAATGAACAGTCCACTGACAACAGTTGTACTTCTGATTCAAAACCAGAGAACAAAGCCACACAATGTTGACAAATGGTTTAATAAATCTGTTTTGTGCTTTTGTCCATCAAAACAGACTTCATCAGAACAAACAGAAAGAAACATTGCTCTGGTTTATGTAGCATTCACTATTAAATCAAGTTACATCACTTCCTGTTGAATTCATCATATTACATCACTTCCCATTTAAAAATAAACTAATTTTTAAAATGCACTTACAAACACACTACCAAACAATAAGATTACAAAATGTATATAAATTTTGAGTAAAAGTTCCATATTTTAGTTATATGTATGTTATACTGTGTTTAAAATCTATTACATTAAATAAAACAAATAGTATACATTGGTCACATCTCACGCTGCTCCTATAGATATGCCATTCAAACCTGGAGGATTGGTAGCGTCCAATCTTAGTTACCAATAAAGTTCAGGATACTCTATTTTAATTACTCATTAGTTCCCTCTTGGGTCAATGGAAACATCTTTAAGTAAAAAATATTAAAAAGTACTGTTTTCACATACCTTAGTATATTTATACAAGGAATCAATCTCCATCTTGTTTTTGTTATAATATAAATGCTCATATACTTGCATTTTTATTAACATTTCAGTTATCTGAAAATAAAATGACAGGCAAATTTTGCAACGAGTGTTGTAACTCCTGAAGTCATGCAATGTTTAAATTTTTTTACTGCCCAATATTTGCAACAACTTTTATTTGTTCTGTATTAGCAATGTAAGGACATTGCCTACATGCCCCACATTTATACATCTCAAATGGTAATCTTCCAGAATTATGTTTCCCTTTTTTTTTTCCTTTTCTTTTCAAAATATTTCTTTCAAATTTTGATCCCTTTTAAATACAAATATCGGGACTCAGACAAATCTCTCAATGTATTGGGTAATTCTGAAAATATGTCCCAGTATTATAGCACTGTCTTAGAATCTTGTGTGTATTTCAATATAAACAATTTACTAAACACTTCAACACCCCCTACTATGGAACATGCATCCTTCTGTACTTTGTTTTTACCCATACCCAACAAAGGGGTCAATTTCATACCCCAAGCTAGTTGACTTCAAACACTGCTAGATAAGGTCTTCAGGATAACCTGTTTGCACAATCATACTCTGATATTATGCATATACTGCTTATACCATTTGTCCATTCACAATATTCCTTTTTTGTGTGTATGGGGTGATCCCTAGTATAATGTAGATAAGAGTTAGAAAGCTTGTCATGTTCTGTAGTCCTATCTCGCCTTCATTATTACATATGGGTTCGGAGCCGATCCTCGGCTCTGACTCAACTGATTACAAAGCTCAAAGTCTCTCAGTTGGCTCGTAGCAAGGTAGGTATCTCATAGTGCACTATTAAGAATCCCCAGATCTCGTTTGTCGCGTCTACGAGTTTAGAAGTGCTCTCTTTCTTGGCCATGGCTAAGTTGGATTTTTCTTCATTATTATTGTTCATAGTGATATTTTTATAATAATAGTATTAGCTTAGTTTATACAGCTTAGTCATAGTTATTACAGATAAGCATAGTAGTGTGTTTTTTCAATTTATGAAATTATTGAGAACTTGTTGGCTGTTGCTTCCGCAGGCCCGTTTTGTTCCCTGAGTGGTATCCCTTTCTTGTGTGCTAGTTTTTGCTATATTTACTCTTCTTAGCGCAGGTCCATGTTTGGGTTAGGACCTATTCTAATATTGTATTTTTTACTAGAATAGTACTATAATTGATAGCTGTGTGCAGTGTCTTTACTAATTCTTATTAGCTAGTAATTAGTGTGTTGTTGAATTTTTGCAATTTTTGGTAACTTTTTTCTTGACTTAGCTTCTCCTCTGTTTACGGCTAGGTCCATTTAAGTTAGAGGACCTAGTCCTCTATTAACCTTTTCTGGTGTTGTTTCCTTAGCACGGCTAGGCCCCTTTAAAGTTAGAGGACCTATTCCTCTGTTGTTTTTCCTTGTGTGCAGTATTCTTGCAGGGCTAGGCCCATTTAAGTTAGAGGACCTTGTCCTCTCTTTCTGCCTTTCCCTCATGTTTCTGTTCGAGTAAACATTTCTAAGGAGTCTAAGGATTAGAAACCTTCAGGTTTTAAAAAGTATCTCAAATGCTCTCAAAAAATGTCAATAACTGACGGACATAGTAATTGTGTTTACTGTCTCGGTGCCATACATCTTCAGGAAACATGTTCTTTCTGCCACTCTTTCAGTTCTCGAGTTCTCCAGGAAAGGAAGAACAAACTGATCCTGAAAGCCTTCCTTTGAGGAGGATTTAGCCAGCTCTTCATCCTCACATTCCAGATCTCCTTCTTCAAAAAAAGAGAAGGTCAAGTCGGCCAAGAGACATTCTCCCACACCAACTATTTTATTTGGATCTCCTCAGAAAATCTCAAAATTGGGCAAACCTTCGAATTCTTTGGCTCCACTGTCCTCAGGGCCAGTTGAGGTTATCGATATTGACACTCCAGTGTCGGCCCCAAGTTTTTCGGAACCGACTACTGAACATTTACCTCGGAGTCAGTCTAGAGAGTTATTGCCAGTCTCCCCAACTCTCAGATCTCCCATTTTGCAGAGATCTAGGTCACCTACCTTATCTTCCAGATCCTCCAAGAGTCTTTCTGAAGAGGATGTAGAGAGAGTAGTGCTTAGACTCTTGAAGTCATTGACATTAGCTAATATGTTGCCGGCTCTGACCCAATCGGTTCCGGAGCCGTCTAAGACCATACTCCCTTTTGCTGTTACTCCGAGCCATGTTGGTCCTTCGGAGCCAGAGCTATTGGTGCCACTTGTTGTGAAACCCTCGGTTTTAGCACCTCTTGTGTCTGTCTCGGAGCCGAGTTCCACTCTGACACCTTCGGTGCCTTCCTTGGTGTCTAGGAGCCGAAGCTCACCAGTTGGCCCCAACAGGGATGCTTGGACCTGGACTTCTTCAGTTCCGAGCCTACCTCTTGGTGCGTTAGCTCGGCTGATCTCATATCCTACATCCGTCTTGGAGCCGATCACTTTGGAGCTGAGAGCTACTTCTGTTTCCTCAGAACCAGGACTGCCCTCGAAGCCAGAGAGAGATCTGCATTTGAGATGATGAGGAGTATGCTGTCTAGGTCTTCAGCTCCGCACAAGGGCACCTATGCTCTTCCCCCTCAAGCTCCGACCTCTGTCTCAGCACCATCTCTCTCTCTTGGCAGCAGAAACCCACAGCCTCGGGAGCCCCCGTTAGGTGGCCCCCAGTCTTCACAGACCTCCCCAGAATACCCTTCTGAGGAGCCCCCTCGGAAGAGAACTTGCAAGGGGAAGCATGTAGACTCCCCTGATGAGTCCATCACCTCTGACACTGACCTCGAGGAGTCAGAAGGGTCCCCTAGGTCATCCTCTGATGATATCTTCTTTGTAGATATCTTAGAGATCCTGAAACAGAGAGGCAGCTGGACCACTGTCAACCCTTCTGATGAAGATTCAGTGCAGGGCTTTCAGGTCTCAACCTTCAGCCTCTTGGGTGTCTCCACCTTTCGATGAGCTCTTGGACCTAGTTAGTCGAAAGGTGTGGGAAACTCCTGATGCTGTGAAACCAGTCCTCAGAAGGCCCAACAAACTTCTTTCAGCCCCCCAAAGAGAAAGACTTTCTGACTAAAGGTGTGCCTGTAGATGCCATGGAGGTGGTGACAGCCACAAAGAAGGAACTAGTGGAGACTTCTTCATCTGTCCATCCACTGAACAAGGAGTCTCGAGCGATGGATAGATATGGGAAGCGTATCTTTTCTTCAATGGCATTTACACTCAGATCGCTGAATAACCTCACCCATTTTACTAGGCTTCAAAGAGATCTCCTAAAGGAGCTAGGAGATACTTTCTAAGGTATATTAGCTGAAGGAGTCCCTGAGAAGGTTACTGCTCAGTTGTCCACATTAAACTCCATTAACTCCTCAATGAGGCTGATATTCCATGCAGCAGATGGAGTTAGTAGGGCAGTGGGTTCAGGAGTTTCCCTTAGGAGACAGAAGTTTTTGTTCCCATATCCAAAATACAATATTTGCATATATGGGGGAGCATGTCACTCCCATAGCAATTCCACTTGTCTGCTTGCAAAACTCACCTTCAAAATAAAGTTGTTCATAAGCACTAACTCCATGCATTCCAGAACTAACTTCACCCCCTGTTGATTTAAAAAACTCACATTTTTATAAAACCCCCTTCAAACCATTTTAAACCTTGTTCAGTGGGAGTAAAAGAAAAGATCAACCATATCTATAGTTACAAACAGAAGGCTTCTATATAGGTCTTGGTTTAATCTTAAGAAATCCCATGAATCTACTAAGGTGTTAATAAAGGGCTTTAAGTTTATATCCACATAGAGAGCTAGCAGGTACGTTTTTGAACTTCTTGCCACTGCTATAGGTCTAAGGGATAGTTTGAAATGTTTTTATGGCCCTTTGGTATTCCAGATATTGTTGGAATAATGGCTTTTTCAACATAAAGGAAATCAGGGGGTTATTGATAAAACTTTGTTTGAAGTAGATGGTCATGCTAAATGGATTTCATTTTTTGATACCAAGATGCATCTGGCATTGGTATATAACTTTTCAGAAATCAAGGCTTTGGCTCAGACTTGTTTCCTCCCTCTGGCCTGGTGGCTGCACGTTCCCAGAGCAGTTTGTCTTACCACCTTCAGGGTTGTATCCTACAGAATGGCTAGTTTTTGTACCCATTCCTGCCTTGGTCTTCTTGACTCACGTGGTCTCTGAGCTGACAGTTCATGGCCTGGGCTTCCTGGTCAGGGTCTACATTTTGGATTTCATTTGTCCCTGCCTCTTTGCTCTTGATAGTTCAGCTATGATATTGGTATTGGGGCATGTGGGAGTGGTTCCAGAGTCTGGCATGTCCTTTGAGTTTTCTGATCCTGGGGGTGCAGACTCTTGGCAGCTTGCTTCAGTCTCTGCCTATGTGGTAGAAAAAAATGTTCTTCCACCAAGAAAAATAATGGTCAGTGCCAACTGGCATATCTTCCCCCCTTGTATGTGCCTGTGGACTTCCATCAGTTTGCTCTGGGACAGCCCACTTTGATAGGCCCCCAGACTACCCCACACCAAGGTCCCCTGCCTCTTCCACTCCTCCCCAGGTAGGAAGGTCATGGCAAGAGGGCAGTGCAAGAGGAAACACCTGGATTCCACAGAAAAATCCCTCACAGAAGATGCCGACCTTGAGGAAAGAGAAGGATCCCCAAAATCCCCCAGTGAAGATGTGTGTTTCAGTGATTTTATGGAGCTGCTTCACTAGCATGGGGGCTGGACAGCTGAAGTCCCATCTCTGGGTGATTCAGTATTTTTGGAGGCATTTGAGGTGGGCCTGTCCATGTCCTGGGTGGTTACCATTCTGAATGTGCTTATTGAGTTAGTGTCTCAGAGGGTCAAAATGGAGCACAGTATGGTGCAACTAATGCCTTAAAAGCCTGACAGGATCTTTCCCTCTCCCAAGGATCAGCAACACTGCAGTAAGGGTCCTCCCACTGATGGTACTGTAGTTGCGGCAGCCACCATGCAGGACATCTCTGAAGAGAATTAATCTGTCCCACCCACCAATAGGGTGTCTAGGGTATTAGGCCAATTAGGGAAGTGCTCCTACACATAAGCCACCTTTGCACTGAGAGCATTACATTACCTGGCTGATATGACAAGACTGGAATGGGACATTGTGTCTGGTGTCAGGAGTTGCTAAGACACAACAAACTCCAGAGTCCCAGAATACTGGAGATGCAGTTGTCCATGGTGCAGTCTTATTTCTAACATGTCCATAAGTGTGCTGTAACCCTGCTGATGGCATGTCCTTGATGAGATTATGCAACTTTACGGACAGCATCAAGGAGTCATTTTATTAATGCCTCTTATGATGACTTTTCACTTTTTAGGTCAAATATTAAAGACACTTTGATCATAAGTGAGCAAGGATGGAAAGACGCTGTCTGTTTGGAATGTGTTTTACTACCCCAAATGACATTCTCAAGGAAATAGAAAGGGGGAAACATCTCCTCTTTAGAAAACAGCAGCAGTTTTTTCAGGTTTTCCTACATTGAGTTCCCCTCGTGGGGGCAGGGGGTACCACAATGGACATTGTCTGCATGGCAGGAGTGATGTGCAGAACCAGGGCTTCAGTGGAGCTTTTCTGGGAGGCCCTAACATTACTGAAGGGTTGACTAACTGTCCTGCTCTGGAGGTAGTTTTGGGGTTGCTTGGCTCTACCCTTGGCTTTCCATCCTAAAAGCTTTGGGAGGCCATCACCTCAGACACATGGGTGTTAAGAGTTGTATCATAGGTTCGTAGGCGATTACTGGCCTATTGACCTGAAGGTCTTTATAAGCCTAGCCATGTGTATTTATTTTATATTTGTTATCCGGGGGAGTCCAACTGGATATATGTCCATTTTCAGTGGAGGCCCTGGGAGAAAAGCTCCAGAGCAGTAAAATCATTAACAAGAGAAAGACATGTGAACCAAAAGGTTCATTAAACAATATACAGAGTACACAATCTTTATACTTCTTAATTTAATACTAGAGAAACCCAATGTAAAGGATCTTGTCAAAACTTGAGATCTTAGTTAGCAGCGATTACCCATATCTAGGAGGGTCATAGGTGAAATCCCCGTCAGGAATTTACAGTTTCCTATCCAGTCATCCAGGGTCATAGAGGGTCTCTGTTTGATGTGAATTGGTAGCGTATTCCAGAAGAGTGGCAACCTCTTAAAGACATACCTGTTTCTCCAGCAGATCCTATTTATGTCACAGGCCAGGTTAAGGTCCCTGGAGCTGGTGACCTTTGTCCCATTTGACTTGCGGATGTGGAGCATTTCCATTAGGTTTTGATCTATGATTGCTCTGTAGGTCAGGCACAAGACTCCTCTAAATAGTCTATATGCTACTGGGTACAGTGACAGTGACTTCAGTCTGTCAATGTATGTCATGCTAGAGAGCCTGAATTTTCTTGATTAGAAATCTCTGAGGTCTCTCAAGTTGCTGCAGGTGCCTGGTAAGGTACATACCAAAGGCAGCACTGTACTCAATTAGTGGCCTGATGAGGATCAAGTACAGGGGAGTTGTGACTTCTTTCGCTCTTGAGGCAATGCCTTTGCTAATGAGGTGTGTGACGTAGAATGGTTTCCATACCACAGCAGACACATGGTGGTCAAAGTTTAGGTTACAGTCAGCTTGTGTTCCCAAGTCTGTCACTACTGAGTTGGTATTTAGGGTATTATTATTTATATGACAGTCTGCAGGGATATAGTTTTTACTGAAGGGGATGATAATGCATTTTTAGCACTGAGTTAGAGTCCATGGCTTTGGCACCAATCATTGATTTGTGTAAGTCCCTCTTGAAGTATATTGACATCTTTTGGGGATTCAATAATTGCACCTAATTTGCAGTCATCAGCAAACTTAGTCAGCCATAGCCCCTCTGCTGAGAAGTATATTCCAAGCAATAGGGGGCCCAGCACTGACCTCTGTGTGACCCCACTGGTGACAGGTCTGCTGGGTGAGGTAAAGTCCCCAAATTTTACTGAGTGTGATCTGTCAGAGAGCCAGTTAGCAACCCATCTAACGACATAAGGGTTGATATTCAACTGGGAGAATTTATCAATAATGCCCGAATGTGGGATTGTGTCGAAGGCCTTGGGTAAGTCAAGGTAGGCTGTATACACAGATTTGCCTTCATCTATGGCTCTGGTGACATTTTTCAAAGAAGTCCACCAGGTTTAGCAGGCATGACCTGCCTTTGACAAAACCAAACTGTGTCAGATCAAGGATTTGGAGATCACCAATATCTTTATTTATAAGGTCTGTAATGATTCATTCCATAGCCTTACAGATAAGGCTGGTTAAGCTTATGGGTCTGTAGTTCCCAGGGTATGTTGCTGTAACCCCTTTATGAAGGGGGATGACAGTTGCTATTTTCAATTCAGCAGGGACAAAACCAGTAATCAGGGTGTGGTTGAAAAAGAGTACCTAATGGAGTTGCTAACTCATGTTTTAGACCATTTAAAATGCAACCTGGAATACCATCTGGTCCCATAGAGGCTGTATTTTTGTCCTTGGAGAGAGCATTAATGACTTGTTCTTTGGTGGTGCAAGGTGGGGGAGATGTAATTTCACCAAACCTGCCAGCTAATAGGTTAGCTATTTTCGCAGGATCAGTGTGTGTGAAGCCATACACAGCTAGTTCAGCACACGTCTGGGTCCTACCTTTTAGGTTATGAATATAGCTGAAGAATGCCTTATGGTTATCCTTAGATATGGTTGCTAAATTTGTTTCGAAGTTGCGCTTAGAGGATTTTACAAGTTGTCTTTGTTCAAAAAAGAAGAGGGTGTTCTTTCAGCACTGGGGCCTCTCTTTTTTATCCTTAGTCAGCAACTTATTCCTCTTGTTGTATAACTTATTAAGCTAGATGTACACCAGGGAGGTTTTTTTTTTTCTTGAGGATCTTATTTCGATCCTTATCAGGTACAGCAGTGTCAATACATTTGTATCAGTGATTCCATAGGACATTTGTTTACACCTTAGCAAAGTTGTCAATGCCATCTGTAGGAACAGAAGCTTGGAACTTATTTATGCCATCCCTTAGGAGGGTAGAATTAGCTTTGGTGAAATTATTTAGCCTGATTTCACCTAAGAGGGGTTCATGTCCTATAGCTACTTCAAAAGTGACTGACTTGTGGTCAGATTTAACCAGTGAGGGTCCTATACTGTGGTGGTGCAATGGTCACCCATGTTGGTGAGGACCAGGTTGAGAATATTTGAGCCCCTTGTGGGGTTGCATATTATTTGTTCCAGGACATAGTGTTAACAAAGTCCAGGAACCTTTGTGCAAGCATGCTGGTACTTGTATATGTTTCTCAGTCAATGAACAAATAGTTAAAATCGGCCATGACTAAAATGTTTGGTTGCAATTTGATTGACTCAAGTAGGTCCAAATAAACAGTGTGTGTATATCATGGTTCATTGAAGGGGGCCTATAGCTAATGATGATTTGAAGGGGGGGGGGGTCTTACCCACAGTTATCTGAACTTGGAATAACTCCATGGAGTTTTCCTGTCTAACCAGTCTAGAGGTGTATTTTATTTATCTTTGATTAAGATAGATACTCCTCCTTTGGTTCTCACACATTCATTTTCCATCTGAAAGTGTGGAAGGCATTGTAGCCTTACAAGCCCCGGGGTACTCTCTGCAGCCCTGAACCAGGTTTCTGTGACTGCACAACTATCAACATCCTCTAGGGAGATAAGTGCTTCCAGAGAGTGCAGTTTCTGATTTAAACCCCTAGCGTTTAACAGCATAACCTTTAATTTATTTGTGAGTGATATTTTCACGTTGGAAAATTTGTCCTTGAGACCTTGCCTAAAAAAGCCAGTAACCAAAAGCCTAGAGGTGACAGGTGAAGACCTTCTCTGGCAAAGCAGTGTGGTCTGTCAACCATGTCATCTCAGGCTGACAGGAACTAGATCCCCTTAGAATGACACCGGAAACTAAGCCAATTGTTGAAGTCAATCATTTTTTGTTTATATTGTGGTATCATCCTAGATGAGGATAGAATGCTGCTCAAGGCTAGGGATGTATCTGCCAGGACACATATTCAGATAGCTCAATCATGTCTGTCTTCATATGGTCCAGTGAGGTATGTCTCAAAAGTCATTCACACCAACATGAACTATGACAGAGTCATAATGGTACTTGTTGGTGAGAGACTTGAGTGCATGTGTGATCTGATGGATCCTTACACCACACTCGCTAGACAGCTGACTGTAACCTTCTCCTTTTCAGCCTGGTGAGTGGGGCATCTGTGTGTCTCACAGTGGAGTCACCTGTGACTAAAAAATTGGTTTAGATGTGCTTTGCCTTAGGGGCTTATTTGGTGAGATGCTGATGCTTGTTTTTTATGTGTATTGAAGGCTGTAGCTGCTGTATTAGTTGTAGCATGTTTGTGTTTGGAAGATGTCCTTCTATTCATCTGTTGCAGTATTCTTTACATGAGGGGGTTGCCTGCCCAGGCGACCCAACGTTGGCCAGTATACCAAAATATTTTATTACTGTAGGGTATGCGGCATGTCTCACTTAGGAAGCTATTGGACGTAGGCTATAAAAGTGATGCATTTGTGCACCACCCCCAGAACTTCTTTGCCACCAGTTGGATTGCCAGTGCTGGACATAGCACTGCTGCTGGAATCACATTTTTTACTCAAGTTAAGTGCCCCATTTGAGGAACCTTTTTCTATATTTTGCTAATGTTTTTTTCTTTGCTTAGAGTTAATGTCATCCAAGAAATGGAAATGTGATTGTGGAAGGCAGATTCCACACAAGGATAGTCACTCTCAGTGCCTTTTTTGTCTTGAGCCTCACCACAACCATAAAAACTGTTCTGCAAGTTGTTCGTCCCCAATACTTGGGTTGGGAGGGTGGCCTAATGGTTATGGTGTTTGCCTTACAAACACAAGGTGCAGGGCTTGAGTCTCACAAGGGATAATTGGCTAGGCTTAAAATGGCTCGCAAGGGCAGTTAGCTTAGTACTAATCTATGAACCTATGAACCTATGCCCTTCATAGCTGACTTTTGTCCCTCACAATATACTTAGAAAACCAGTGCCTGAAAATTCTTGCTTAAAGCGCACAATGGAGGGCTCCTCCAACCTGATGACTGAGTCTACCAAGTGGAAGGCCAAAAGGCCTACGCCTGAAGCTAAATCTACACCTCTCCCTGTGAATGCCTCTCCCGAGGTGCATGATAGCCTGGAGACATGTTGTGCTTCAGATCTGGATCTTTAGGCCAAGCCAGTTTTACAGGCGGTCTTACTACTGAATGCCAGCATGTCCAGAGAGGCCTCACAGACATGAGGTACAGATGTCCAGGGAGAACCAAGGCTCATTCTGACGGAAGGCCCTAGGGGAATCACGCAGATCTTAGTGAGAGAAGAAGTAGACTCAGATGTGCTTAAATGCAGGCCTATGTCCAGACCCCCTACTTTGCATCAGATGGACACTCCAGCTAAGAAAAAGCAGAAGACCAAGCATTCCTCATCTCCTCAAGACCCTCAGAAAGAGTGGCAGCATTTTGCCCAGGGATTGCTCAAGGCCTTTGTGGCCCTAAGACCTACCTCCCCTCAAAAAAGGGTCAGACAACAACCTACTTTAGAGGAAGATTCTTCCTGTGATGAAGACAGTGATTGCTTAGCCTACTTCTCACAAATTCCTTCCCCATTAGACTATACTTCCCCTGAAGAAGACTCATATGGGTTGGACTCCCCTTTGGAGGAGATCTCATTCAGGGAAACCCTTCAGAAAATGAGAGACCACTTTAAATGGAACAGCTCACAAATGTCTGAGGTACAAAAGAGATACTATGACCTCCTCCAGGTGGAGACCCCTAGCCCTTCAGCTATCCCTCTGGTTATCCCTGCCATTTTGGATACCTTTGCTTCTACACCTTGACTCACAGCCTCTGGCCCCTAAGAAGCCAGACAGATATTATAAGGTCCTTCAAAAGTGCAATTTCCTATTTAAGTCTTCTGTGGCAGACCCCGCTGTCATCTCTGTAGCCTCTGACAAGGCATTGAGGTCCCTTCCTTACACTTCTCCCCTCCCCTATGACAAAGACAGTAGGCAACTAGAGAGGTTGGGGAAGAACATCTACACTTCAGCTACTTTAGCCTTCAGGGCTTTGAATTACCAAATGCATATGACTAAGTATTTCCTGGAACTAATGTCACAATTATCTAAAAAAATACTATCTGACATGCCAGATTCAGAAAATAAATCCTTGACCTCTTCCCTAATTGCTGCATCCTCTGAGGTGGCCTGACAAAACATAAAATGCAGCTATGGTGCTGTTGAGGCTACCTCCAAAGCCGCAGCTTCTGCCTCAGCACTGAGAAGGTTTGCCTGGTTGAGGTTTCAATCCCTCCTTGAGGACATGAGGACATTAAGGCAAAGCTCATGAATGCTCCCCTTGACAACTCAGCCTTATTTGGTAAGTCTTCAGCTAATCTCTTCAAGTCACTCCAGGAAAAGAGCAAGGAGGCAAAAGACGTCAAACATATTCTGGTCTCTCCATTTCCAAAATTTCACAGGAACAACCCTTCAAAACAGGTCTTCATCAGCAGGCAATCCCAACCCTCCCAATCCAAGCCCTCCAAGGGGAGCAAAAAACCTCATCTCTTCTCAGCTGCCTCCTCTTCCCACACTGCTAAGAAGTCCTTTCCTGACAGAGCAGGTTCTTCTTCATGACTCTTCAGGACTCCCTTACAATACCCCCCTCTCTTCCTACACCTATCCCTATGCCTCCCCACCTGGGAATCCATAACACAAGACACTTGGGTCCTGTACATCATAAACATGGATATTTTATGGCCTGTCACATGGTGTCTCCCTTCAGGGGTATCCTACAACCTCCTGCAAATCATATACCCCTCTTTCCACAAGTATTGGCAGACCTGCTAAAACAAGCAACCATGCAGTCAGTCCCCACATCAAAAAAAGGAACAGGCTTCTACTCTCACATGTTCCTAGCTCCCAGAAAGGAATGCCCCTAGAGACCCATCCTAGACCTTTCTTTCCTCAACACCTTCCTAAAGGTGCCCTCCTTCAAAATGCTCACCCTTCAGACACTGTTTCCTCTGATCCTTACACAGGCCTTTCTGAAATCCATAGACATCAAAGACGCCTATCTACCTATTTTGATTCATCCTACATTCAGGAAATTTCTATGTTCCTCTGTGAGATTCTGACACTTTCAGCCATTTGGTCTCTCTACAGCCCCAAGAGTCTTCACAAAATGTTTAGCTCCAGTAGTCACATTCTGCAGACTCCAGGACATTCAAATCTTCCCTTACCTGGACAACCTCCTGTTCTAGGCAAACATCTGAGAGGAACTGTTGAGGAACCTCTGCTCAGCCATGGCCATCCTACAGCATCTAGGATCCACTATCAACTTCAAAAAATCTAACCTCATCCCATCCCAAGGTCATATCTTTCTGGGGTGCAGATTCCAAACAGACAAAATGATAGTCTTTCTTCCCCCCAAAAGGGTCAGGAGCTCTGTCAGACCTTCTCAGAGATAATTCCCCTACACCAGTTGTCAGTAAGGCAATTTCTCAGAATCCTAGGACTGATGGCCTCCACCATCCCTGGCAAGACTCCACATGAGGAAGTTTCATTGGTTCCTGAAGTCAGTGTGGACACAACATTCCCCTCCTCTGGAATTTCTAATCCCGCTCCTTCCTTGCTTAAAGAAAAAGCTTCTATGGTGGACACAGCAAATGTCCATCAACCCAGGACTCCTCAGTCCCCCACTGCCCCCAACTCAAGACCTGTACACAGATGCTTTGAATACAGGTCAGGGGCTGTGCTGGGCCGACATACTGTTCAAGCCAATGGGTTCCATCTCAGGAAAAGGACCACATAAATGTAAAAGAGATGAAGGCATTGATCCTACCAATTCAGTCCTACCAATCCCTCCTCAACCCCAGACAATTAAGGATCTACACAGACAACATGACCATGCTGTGGTATGTAAACAAACAATGGGGGACAAAATCCTACCTCCTGTGCAGATTAGCCTTACAGGTTTGGGAACTAGCCTGCCAACTTAATTTTTCCCTACAGCTGGTCAAAATCCCTTCCAAACAGAACTCTGTGGCAGACACACTGAGCAGATCTACAACACAGGCCCATGAATGGATGCTTCACAGGGATGTATTCCTTGACATAGTCCACCAGTGGGTCATTCCTCAAATAGACTTGTTTGCCTCCCCTCTGAACAAACAACTTCCAAAATTTTGTGCCAGAGAGACACACACGCTGGCATGGAAAGTGGATGCCCTATCAATATCCTGGAAGGGGATGTTTCTATATGCATTCCCTCCCCTTACACTCATTCCGAAAATCCTACTGAAGATTCAGCAGGACAGACCATAAATCTTGCTGGTGACTCCCTATTGACCAAGACAGCATTGGTTCCCACTTTTCCTGCATCTAGCCAAGGGTAATCATTACAAGTTACCGCACAGAGGGGACTTACTCAGACAAAACTATGGCTCCATCATCCATCCACACCTGGAAATGTTACAACTGACCCTGTGGGTGATAGAGCCCTGATACATTTTAGACACCTATTCCCTGATGATGTGCTTCAAGTCCTGAAGGAGGCCAGGAAACCCAATACAAGGAAATCTTACCTGTCCAAATGGAAAATATTTTCTATCTGGTGTGTCTCTCGAAATCTGGACCAACTAACAGTGGCTCTCCCTCTGGTTCTTTCATAGCTGTGTGAGTTGCTCAATTCTGGCTTAGCTTATTCTTCAATAAAAGCACATCTGTCAGCCTTTTCTGCATGTCTGCCTCTTTCACCTCCTTTAGCTTCGAGATTTGAGGCCAGACAGTTCCTCAAAGGTGTCCTCCACATTAGACCTCCTAGGAGTCCTGTGCCCCCCCTCAGGATCTTAACTTTGTGATAGATAAACTGACCCTCGCACCCTTCAATCCAGCTTCCTCTAGCTTCTTAAAACACTGCACCTGGAAAACTGTCCTACTGCTAGTTATTACTTCTGCCAGATGGGTCTCCAAGCTCCAGGTCCTGATGGCTTCTCCCCCACTTCTTGGTCTTCCACAAAGACTGGGTTTCCCTTCGCACCAACCCTTCCTTTATGCCCAGAGTAGTTAATGAGCTGTCTTTAAACCAGGCTATTCACTTGCCAACCTTTTCCCCTCTCCTCAAAACAATAGTGAGAGGATTCTACACACAGATTTTACCTTCACAAAACTAAACCTGTTAGAAAATCTGACCAGCTATTTGTTTCTTTCCACCCCAGGGCTCTGGGATTGCCTGTGTCCACACAGACCATCTCTAACTGGATTTTCATATCCATTTCTTTCTGCTATGCCTACCATTGAAAAAACCCTCCCTGTTTGATCAAAGTTCACTCTACCAGAGCAGTGTCCTCCTCTGGTGCCTTCCTCAAGGGACTAGACACGGACTCTATTCTAGAAGCAGCTACCTGGACCTCTGTCCACACCTTTACCAAACATTACAAGCTGGATTCCATTTCTAGATCCAGGGCTGGGTTTGCCAGGGCCATCCTTCATGGCTTCCTGGAAAATTCCTCAGCTAACTCCACCTTCCTCTCTGCCTGAGCTTTGGTATTCTCCCTCATGTAAAGAATACTGCAACAGATGAATAGAAGGACATAGAATAGTTGTTTAAGAACTTACCATAATAATAGATGTCCTTCTCTTCTTTGTTGCAGTATTCTGTCCCACTCTCCTTCCCCACTTCCTAGAGTTCTTGGATGTACTGACTGTATTCCTTGGACTGTCTCTCCTCCTGGGGCTTCATTTCTGATGATGGTGCACACATACATCACTGTTATGTCCTACATCTGATAGTTGCCTATGTGAGACATACCATGCACCTTACAGTAGTAAAAGACTTAAAAGACTTTGAATATACTGGCCAATGTCAGGTCGTCTGGGCAGGCAACTCCCTCATGTAAAGAATACTGCAACAGAGAAGAGGAGGACGTCTATTATTATGGTAAGTTCTTACACAACTATTCTGTCTCTGATGTTTAGGTAGATTTCTGCTGAGTACCTCTGCATATGATGCTTTATGTGTTTAGTGCATGATTTGTGAAGGAGGTATAGTATGTGAGCTGACAATCTGCTCAGTGTTACTCTTCTGTGTGTGAAAGAGCAAGGATTTCAGATTCTTAGTGTAGATGCATCTTTCACAAATTGCACTTGGGTGATTTAGGAGTACAGGGTTGTCAGTCTACATGAGGCAGTTGCTACACAGCCTTAGGATATCCAGCGGCTACATGAAACAATTTTTATTTCCACCAAAAGAAAATTTCAAGCACCTTTTAGACTTTCCACCCCATTAGTGAAGGGATGCAGATATCGAAATCCAAAAGCTGTTTGCAAATCAAGTCATCCAAAAATTCGCACCAACCTGACACAGATCCAGTGGCAATTCCAGGTTCTTCTTGATTCCAAAGAACAAGAACTTCAGGCCACTTTTGGATTTAAGAAAATGTAATTGCTTTGTGAAACAAATTAAGTACTAGATGGTCACAGTGCAGTTCATTCTACCTGTCTTTCGGAAGGATGACTGGATGTGCTCAACTGACTTCAAGGATGCTTATCATCATATAAAGATAGCGAGGCAATCCAGGATGTATCTGCTTCCAGCTGGGAGCCAATAATTTTCATCTGAGAGTGTTGGCCTTTGGTTGTTCACCAAGTGTATGGTAGTTGTGGTAGCCTAGCTCAGACTGCATGGTTTCCAGGTCTTTCCTTACCTGGATGATTGACATCTCACTGCCCCCACAAGGGCATCATTAGTCAGGGCCAGGGATTCTTTTGTAAACTATCAGAAGTCTATCCTTCAGCCAATTTGGACTTTTGGAGTTCATAGACCACCAGTTGAACACAGCATCTCAGATTGTAAAACTCCCAGCTCCGATTATCTACCTTTTGTACTCAGGCAAGTTTTCTTATTGTTTCACAGGAAATCTCTGGCATCCCTGCCTCTCAGACTCTTAGGTCACATGGCTGCAGCAATCTGTTCAGTTCCTCTAGTGAGGTACCATATGAGAATACTGCAGTGGACACTGGTGATGCAATGGTCCTACTTGATTCACCCTATGGATTTTCCCATTGTGTCAACTGAGGTCTAACAGGGTATGGTCATGACAAACACCCTCCCTTCTCAGCTGAGAGAGCATTTCAAAGAGAAACAGTCCAAAGGACTAGATATAGGCTCAAAGCCAATTTTCACATCAGTAGCTTGGAGATGAGAGCAATCCTCACGTTGCAGGCCTTTCAGTCTATGTCTTCAACTCCTGATTCTCAACCTCAGCAACTAAAAGACTAGGTTGTTTGAGGTGCCTGATTAACAAAAATACCTCTGTAAGAACACTGTGGCTGACCCAGCTGCTGCCTCCCTTTCCTTGGACAACCATTCTAAACTTCTCCCCAGTGCTAATGCCCTTACCACTGACAAGGATAGCAGGTCTATGGTAGGTGGAGTATGAAGGCCTACACTTCTGCCACCCTTGCATTCAGAGCTCTCAACTACCAGACATATGACTAAATATTTGCTATCTATTCTAATCCCTGAATAAGGTCATATTAGACCCAAAATCTGCAGATTCTAAGTGACAAATGCAAACCTGTCTCAGGCTATTCAACTTGCTAGGCACAGCATCAAATGCAGTTATGATACTGTGGATGCCTCTTTCAGGTCTACATCCACAGTCAAAATCAAAGTAAACTTTATTGTCACTTCAATGCGAACCAAGAGAAATTACATTCCTTTGGACTCAATGTGCATACAATACGTAAACTACATTTACCATGGAGATAATACACAAAATTCTATAGACACAGACAAACACAACAATAATAAATATTTGCATTATTGCACTAATTTAACAGATTGTCATTCATTGCTAGGTTATTAGCTTATTTTCATTGGAAAAACTGCACTTAAGCGATTGATTAGGCCTACATTTATACTGCACAGTAAGACATTTCAGTTTGATTACTGCTGACTTTGCTGTCTGGGTGCAGGTAAGACCTTGTTACATATTGCACTGTAAAGACTTTTCAGTATTGTTGGATTACTGCCTTAATGTCCACTGTGAAGGGTACTGTTCCTAGAGTTCAGTAACCTGATGGCCAGTGGAAAGAAGCTGTTTCTGAATCTCATAGTTTTGCAGAGTATATTTCAAAAGCTCCTTCCTGATGTTAAATGTGAGAACAGCTTGTAAGCAGGAGGAGTGCTATCCCTGGTTATTTTCCTTGCCCTGCTGAGACATCTGGACATATGCAGGTCTTGTATGAATAGGAGGGAGCTCCTGATAATCTTCTCAGCTGCTTTCACTGCCCTCTGGAGGGACTGGTGCTCAGAATCAGAGCAGCTTCTATACCATACTGTAAATCTATTTGTCAGTATACTTTCGATGGTGCCACTGTAGAAGGTTGTGAGAGCCACTGATGGTAGGTTTGCTCTCCTCAACCTTCACAAGAAATGAAGGCATTGGTGTGCCTTCTTAATGATGCCATTTGGGTTGGCTGACCACATCAAGTTTTCTGCAATGTGCGCCCCCTAAAATATTGTGTTTTTTACTCTGTCAACTGTTTCTTCATTGATTACGAGTGGAGAGTGCTCTATGTTGCTCTTCCTGTAGTCCACAATTATTTCTTTGGTCTTGTTGACATTTAGTGCAAGATTATTGCTATAACACCAACTTATGAACTGATTCACCACCTCTCTGTAGACTGTTTCATCGTCATTCCTGATGAGGCCCACAGCTGTCGTATCACCTGCAAATTTGATGATATGGTTTGAGCTGTGCTTGGCAGTACAGTCATGGGTTAGTATGGTGAAAAAGCAAGGGGCTTAGGACACATCCTTGTGAGATTACAATGTTCAGGGTGATGCTCTCCAATGTATTCTTGCCTATGCACACTTTCTGGGGTCTATCTGTAAGAAAGTCCAGAATCCAGTTGCACAGGTCCAGTTATTAGATGTTATGCTTGGTTGCACAGCCAGCCTATCCCTGAGGACTTTAATTCTGAAATCCTTGACTCTCCACTAGACAAAGACCTCCTGTTTGTCTCAGAAGCTGCAAAACTCTTCAACGCCCTATAACAGCAAGGTAAGACTATGAAGGACTGTAGGCAAATTTTACTATCTAGAGTCCATAGATACCACAGTAACTGCCTAGCTAATTCTACTTCCTTTGTTAAGAGGAATCCTTGGCCCTCACAGAAACAAAGAAAAACATCTAGAAAGAGATTCAGAGATATCAAGCAAACCACTTAGGGAATCTACATCAGGGAGGTCTCCCTTCAGAGTCATAAACCTGTGACTACCTTGCCAACTACACCCTTCCCCTCCTGAGTTCCTCAGCCCCTTTTCAAAAAAAGCTATGTCCCTTCCTTTCTCAGAAATGGGAACCATAAACAAATGGGTTCTGACCATCTTCAAAGAAGGCTATGCAGTGTCATGGGAAAGCATCCCCTGTCTAAAGGGCATGCCTGCTCTGGTGTGAAAACAACTCTCTTTGCTCGGCCCTGTTATTCAGGACTTACTAGATCAAGGCATCAGACACATTGCCACCCTCCTTCATAGGAAAACATTCTATTGTCAGTTCTTTCTAGTGCTCAGGAAGGAAGGACAATGGAAACCCATTCTTGACCTTTCACTTCTGAACACCTTCCTAAAGTTACCCACTTTCAAGATGCTCTCTCCGCATTTCCTTCTGTCTTTCATTCTTCCTTAAGCTTTTTCTGCATCACTAGACCTGAAGGATGCCTACCTGCACATCTACATTTGACCTTGTTGCAGAAAATTCCTCAGATTTTACTCTGGCTCATCTCATTTTCAGTTTACTACTTTGCCTTTTGATCTTTGTACGGCACCCTGATTTTACAAAGTGCCTAGCTCCAGTGGTAGCTTTCTGTCAGACACAGGGAATTCATATTTTTCCTTATCTTGATGCCCTATCGATTCAAGCTCTTTCCATAGACTTTCCTCCTCGAGCATGTATATTTCACGGTACATCTATCCATTCTAGGGTTATAATCAAATTCAAAAATATCTCATCTCACACCCACTCAAAACCTGGTTTCTCGGGGTTGCAGACTTAAACACACACAGAATGCCTGCCATCCATCCTCAGGAGAACATTCTCAGTCTGGCCACCTTTTTCAAAAACCTTTACTGTGTCTCTGAACAGCAAGGGAGATTCTCAGGGCCATAGGTTTCATTGCAGCTGTCATCCCATTGATTCCTACACCAGAAATGTGGGAAAACAGCAACAGTACTTCATCCAAAATCAGCCTCTGTCTCACTCTATGGATGATATGGTTATGATTCCTAAAAGACACCAATTCTCTGAGGAGGTAGTATAATTTCTACAGGAAACCAGAAAATCATATACAGCTAAGTGGAAAAGATTTTCAGTTTGGTGCTTCAGTCACAACCAGGACCCATTTTTATCAGATGTTCCTGCTGTCCTCAAATAGCTCTCCAAATTATTACACTCTTGTCTGACTTACTCTTCAATTAAAGTCTATCTGTCTGTTATTAACTCATGCTTGTCTCTTGATCCTCTTCTCATATCCAGAACAGAGGTCAAACTTTTTTAGGGGCATCCTACCAGCATAGGAAGTCTATTCCTTCACCTTGGGATCTCAGTAAGTTCTGCCATTTTAAAATTCTGCACCTGGAAGCGTATCCTCCTGCTGGCTCTTACCTCCGCCCATAGATTGTCTGAACTTCAGGCTCTTATGACTACACCACTCTTTCTCATTTTTCACAAGGACAGGGTGACTCTCAGGGCTAATCATTCATTCATGCCTAAAGTAGTGAATGGGATGTACCTCAACCAGGCCATCCCCATCCACCTGTCTCTTTCCATAATCCCCAAAATAAGGGTGAAAGAAGTCTCCACTCAGTAGATGTTCACAGGCAGCTTTTACTTGGACAAAACAAAAACTGTCAGAAAAACTGAGCAACTTTTTGTCTCATTTCTGGATTTCAAAGTGGGTTATCCTGTCTTTAAGCAAACCATTGCATCATGATTATTTAAGACTACTTCTTTCAGTTACACACAATATGGGAAATCATTGCCTTCCTGCCCCTCCTCTGGGGAACTCCACAAGGGTATTGATGCCAGATCCATCTTGGAAGCAGCCACCTGTTCCTCTGTGTGCACATTCAGCAAGCATTACAAAATTGATGCATTTTCCAGATCCAGGGCTACCTTTGGTAGGTCTGTCTTGTCTGGTCTCCCAGACAGCTCATCCTCCCTTTGGCCAACCTCCCCCTTCTCTACCTCCCTCAGCTCTGGGAATCACCAATATGTTAAGAATACTTCAACAGTGATTTCAGTCAGGATACAGTACAGTTGTGTAAGAACTTAACATAACAGTAGATGTCCTACTGATCACTGTTGCAGGATTCCTCCCCTTCCCTCTTTTTCTTCTCCTATTTCCCTTTTTCCCTTTGCTGTAAGCTATCATCTAATTGACTACTTTCAGGAGCTGCACTCGTCCTAGCTGACCACTTTCCTTTTTCAGTAGTCTTCAGGTCACTGGCTTGGAGATAGTCTGAGGTGCTCATGTGTACATCCGCTTATATATCCTGAAGCATGCAAGCTGAAGTCACATATCAGACGTACATCCTCTAGAAGGTAAAACTTTGTTACCCCAGCTAGATGTCAGTGAACAAAAACCCATATGTTAAGAATACTGCAACAGTGATCAGTAGAACATCTACTGTTATAGTAAGTTCTTACACAGCTGTACTTTCCACTATTAAAGTGCAATTAGCAGCTATTTCCAACTTTTACACTGGCAGAGATAGTACACCTGTGGTGGCATTAAAGATTTCAAAGACTTTTCTCACAGCAAGCTTTTTATTGTAATCACCTGTCTCTCCGTGGGATGTACATTTTTATGCTTCATGTCCTCACTGGACCTCCTTTTGAGATTTCAGCAACTGTTCCTTTGAAGTTGTTATGAAAGACTCTTCCTGGTAGCTGCTACTTCAGCCATGCATGTGTCAGAGCTGCAGGCTTTGTTCTCTGTACCTCCATATCTGATCTTTCATAAAGACAGGGTATCTCTCAGAACAGATCCTGCTTTTCTGCCTAAGCAGGCATCAGAAACAGTTTGAATTGAACTATTCACTTGCCAGTGTTTTCCCTGATTTCTCAAACAAAGAATATTTGCTACATTGTCTCAATGTTCACAGATAACTGAGATTTTACTTAGATTGAATGAAGTCTTCAGAAAGTCTGAACAATTGTTTTGTTTCTTTTAAAAAGGCCAGGTTGGAAAATCAGTCCAGTTCCACTTTAAGTGTCTTTCTGTTTCTATTTCATTAGAGTATAGTTTGAAAGGGAAGCTTTTACCTTGCAAAACAAAGGGTTATTCTGCTAGAACTATGGCTACCCCCACAGCTTTCTTCTCAGCTGCTATGGGTGGCATTTGTGCTGTGGCTACTTGAGTGAGTCTACACACCTTTGTGTCTCACAAGCTGAACTTTCAGTCAGGGTCTAGAGCCTCCTTTGATTCCATCATTTTGCAAAATGTGCCCTCATAAGACCTCCCTAGAGTGCAATGCGGCTGAGGATTGTCCCACGGGTTGAACCAAGACAGAAAAGACGCTGGATATGAAAGCTGTGTACTTACTGTAACAGTAGATCCAAGTTGTCTGTTTTCATCCGATTCAACCATCCATTGTGCTTTCCTCCTTCTGTATTTTCTCTTGAACATTGGATGACCAGGTTGTGGAGGCTTCTTTCTCACTTTTCTTTTTTTGGGGGGGGGCCCTTGGTGTCACAATTTTAGAGTTACAAGTTAAAGCTGTTTAGAGAGGGGCAAATTAGATCTGAGGTAACTGTATAGGGAAAGGTATTACGGGTAGAGGAGGTGGAGCTTGGGGGCTGAAATTTTTGGAAATGCCAGGCTCTGATACGAATCAGATCAAGTAACCCACAGACAACATAGATCTGTTATGATAAGTACATAACTTTAATTTGCAAAATGAAAAAGATTTTCTTCTTGGTGTCACAACAGTGAGCATGACACTCTTTCAGTTGGTATTCCTACTGTTCTTATTTGTGTGAGTTGCCCAACTCTGGTGTGGCATACTCTTCTATTAAAACTCATTTGTTAGCCATTTCTTCTTCTCTGCATCTGGACCAAAAGTTCTTAAAAGGTGCACTTCATATTAGACCTCCAAGAAAACCATTTCCTCCTCCTCTGGACCTTAGTTGTCCTTGAGAAATTGACTCACCCACCTTTTGAACCAACAGTCTCTTCCTCTTAAAATTCTGTACCTGGAAAACTGCCTTGTTGCTGGTTTTGACTTCTGCTGAGTTTCTGAACTTCAGTCCCTTATGGCAAGTCCTTTTTTTGTTTTCTACAAAGGCAATGTGTTTCTTAGAATCAGACGAGCCACCTTCCTTCATCCTTTTCTCAAATTAGTCAGAGGATTCTCCATTCCTTGGATTTGAATAGACAGCTCAGCTATTATTTAGACAAAACTTAAGAAAAGTATTAGGAAATTTGAGCAATTTTTTTTTCCTGGACAAAAAGTTGGATTTAGCAGTTTCTAAGCAAACATTTCTTCTTGAATTTTTGAAGCCATTTCCTTTTGTTATACATTTCATAACAAACAGCTTCCTACTTCTGCATGTGCTACTATGGTGGTTGCCTCTTCTAGAGCTGTTTTCTAGGGTCTCTATGCTAGATCCATTTTGGAGGGTGCTATTTGGTCTTCTGTGAATACTTTTACTAAGTATTATAAGCTGGATATAATTTCTCAGGTCAGAGCAAGTTTTCCTAGGTCCATCTTCCATTGGTTTTTGAAGGGTTCCTCAGTTTCTTTCTTCTCCCATCTTTTACAATAGCTCTAGTACTCTCCCTATTGTAAGAAATACTGCAGCAGTGATTAAGGAGGAACATAGTACAGTTGTTTAAGAACTTACCATAACAGAAGGTGTCCTGCTTAACACTGTTGTGGTATTCCATGTGTCCCCTCCATCACAGTTTTTTTCCTCCTCCTGGTCAAGGGGTATTCTGTTTCCTTCTTTCTAGATGTGATGTACCACATTTCTTTTCTTTCTCTTTGACTGCTCCTGATGTCCTTCTATACATCTGTTGCAGTATTCTTTACATGAGAGAGTTATCCACCGTAGGCAACCCGACATCGGCTAGTATATAAACGTTTTTCAGTACTGTAGGGTGAGTGGTACGTCACATGTAGGCTGCTATTGTATGTCAGTCATAAATGCAACATGCACCGACCTCTGAATTTCTCTGCCACCAGTCCAAATGCCACCTTGAAACCTAGGTCTGCTTGCTGAGTCATTAGCTGTGTTCCACTGATTTTCTCAGATAACTGCCCCGTTGGGGAAATCTTGCTTCTTTTGCTACTGTTTTCTGGTAGGGTTCATGTCATCCAAAAAAGGCAAATGCCAGTGTGGAAGATAAATTCTATATAAAGATAGCAATCTCCAGTGCTTGTTCTGCCTAGGGCCTACCCATTACAACAAATCCTGTTTTATTTTCAGGCCTTTGTGCCCAAGAGCCTAAGAAGTAGACTTTCCTCCTTAGCCATTTACTTGGAAAACAAGCACTTAAAGTTACTAGCTAAAAACATGATGGAGGGATCCTCGGGGCCTGAGGTCAAGTTGGTTACAAAGCAGAAGGCCAAAAAGCTGAAACCTAAAGCTTCTGCTGCATCTTTTATCATGGATTTCTCTCCTGAGGCAGATGAGAGCCTGAAAATACATACAGCTCCTGGTTCGGGTTCACAGGCAGAGCCCGATATTGAGGCCGCCTTGGATCCAACCACAGGCATGTCCTTAGAAGCTAAGCAGGAATCCATCTTGGATGAATAGGGGGAACTGAGGCTCATGATAACCAAAGGCCCTAAGGGGATACCACAGATCCTTGAGCAGGAGGAATTCACTTGTATATTATTAAATGTAAGCTTATGTCTGGGCCTCCTAATTTACATAGGGCAGACCTACATCAAAAGAAGAAGCAGAAGTCTAAATACTTGTCCTCTCCAAAGGATACTCATAGTGATTGGGAACAATTCATCCAGGGCCTTTTCAAGGCCCTTATAACCCTTAAGCCCCCTTTGGGTGTTTCAGTTGCTGCCCCCCAGCCCAGCTTTTCCACATAAAAGAGTGAGGGAAGAGGTTTCATTAGAGGAACAGGCATCCTCAGAAGAGGAATGTCTGGCCTATTCTTCACAGATTTTCTCCTCTTTAGATTACGCCTCCCCAGAGGCTTTGGTCAAAATGAGAGATCATTTCAAATGGGATAGCACTCAAGTACCCGAAGTACAAAAGAGATACTACAAACTTCTGCAGATGGAATCACCCAGCCCTTCAGCTATTCCTCCTGTGTTACCTGCTTTTCTAGATGCCTTGGCCTCTGCCTCCCAGGCCCCCGATTCCCACCCTGCTGCTCCTAAGAAGCCTGACCAATTTTACAAGGTACCTGAGGACTGCAAGTTCCTGTTCAGATGTCTTTCAGCAGATCCATTGGTTATTTCAGTGGCTTCAGACAAACCATCCAGGTTACTGCCTTCAACTTCCAGATAACTTTTAGCCATTTGGGTTTATATAGTAGGAAGCTGGGAGGAGCTAGCAGTAGTTTAGGAGTAAAAGTTTTAGTTGTGGTGGAGAAGTGTTTTGGATAGAATAGCTGCACTGGGTTAGGTGGAATAAGAGAAGAGGAGATAGAGTGGAAATGAGTGCATGAATGTGGTTGCAGGTAACACAGGAGGAATAGCTGAAGGGCTGAGTGATTCCATCCGCAGAAGGTTGTAGTATCTCTTTTGTACTTCGGATACCTGAGTGCTATCCCATTTGAATTTATTCCCACCCATCCCCAGCATGCCTACATTTATTCTTCACGTACTCCTCCCACTCAGCACAATTAACTAATCATAGTTCTCTCCTCATCACCCCACCCCCTTCTTACCCCTCCCACTAATACACTCCTCTATTCCCTATACTTCTCCATTCATAGTCTCCTCCTCTTCTTTTTGTAAACAAATATAACCCTATCTTTTTCCATACCTCTCCTCTCTAATAGCCAGTTCCTTTCCTCTTAACTACTCCCTTCAATACACCCCTTGTCTAGACATGCCCTCCCCAATCCTCTATACCCTCCAGGCCCTTTGTTCCCTTCTTGTACTCCTAATTCCCCTTTACTATGCTAGTTCTTACTCTTCCAAAGCACCCCCAAGTCTACCTTCTACTCAAACTATCCCATACACTCACCTGCAACCACATTCATGCACTCATTTCCACTCTGTCTCCTCTTCTCTTATTCCACCTAACCCACTGCACCTATTCTATCCAAAACACTTCTCCACCACAACTAAAACTTTTCCTCCTAAACTACTGCTAGCTCCTCCCAGCTTCCTACTGTATAAACCCAAATGGCTAAAAGTTATCTCCTGTAATGTCCTAGCCTTAGCTGGAGATATTCATCCCAACCCAAGTCCTTCTCCCACTACAAACAACTCCTTCCCCCCCATCCCCTTCTTATCCCACTACAAACAACCTCTTCCCCCATCTCCTTCTTCTTCTGCCTTCTCCCACAACACTCTTAAGTTTTTCACAATCGACGCCCAGAGCCTCAACAACAAAGTACACCAAGTACAAGCTTGGATTAGCCACAACCAACCTGATATCTTAGCCATCACTGAAACCTGGCTAAAACCCCATATTGCTGACTCCGAAATCTTACCTCCTGGTTTCCATATCCTCAGAAATGACCGATTAAATAAAAAAGGTGGCGGCTCTGCTCTAATCTACTCTAACCTTCTTACCTTAATCCCCCTTCAAATTCCAACCCCACAATTCAAAAATACTGAACTAACAGTCAGTCTATTAAGAATGAATAAACATAAGAATATCTGCATTATTTCCCTATATATCTCCCCAGGCGACAACATCTCTACCCTTGAAGATATTCTTCATTGGGCCTCAATTGAAATCAATTATGAAACTTACATTCTAGGCGATGTTAATATCGACTGGAATAAAATCAACACTCCCTCTCCCTCCCTATCCATTAACCTCTACAACTTTACCCAAGTAATGCACTCTATCACCCATCCTAACAAACCCCCCCCCCCAGGATCCATTATAGACTGGATCCTAGTCACCCATCCAAACAAAATAACTCACTCTGGCACTATCCCAGACACCTTTAGTGACCATCTCCCTGCTTTCATTCATCGCTCAACTACCTCCACCCCATATCAGCACCATTACATTGCCACTCGCAATCTTAGCAACTTTAACCCCATAACTTTCTCAAATATTTTCAAGCAAATGAACTGGCAAATCCTAAATACTCTTCCCCTTGACAAAGTTTTAGAACATTTCAACTCAGTCTTCCTAGGCACTCAACTCCCTAGCCCCTCTAAAAAACAAAAGAATTAAAGCTAATACTGCTCCTTGGCTGTCCAAAGAAACAAAACAAATCATGCATCAGAGGGACAAATCCTGGAAGCTTTACTAGAAGAATAAAATGCCTATTACCCTGCTCCAATACACCCAACTCCGCAACCATGTAAAAAAAAACTAATCACCATGGACAAAAAAAACCTACTACAATAAGCTTCAGTCCAACAATAATAAAAACCCTAAACAATTCTGGAAATCAGTTAATTCCCTTCTCAATACAGGCTCCAGGAATAATCCCTGCCCTGACCCAAGTATAACTGACATTGAACTAAGCTCACATTTCAACTCATTCTTTACAGAAACCATTGCTAACCTAACCAAAACATTCCCAAACAACAATCGACATATTCCTCATTCTTCACCTTCCAACAACCCTAATAACTTTCCCCTCATATTTGAGCTCAAACCAGTCTCAACCAATATTATAAAAAGGCTCCTATCCAAACTAAAGCCATGCTCCAATGCCTGATAACATACCCTCCGCCTTCCTCAAATGTGTGCTGATGGTATTGCACTCCCAATCAGCATCTTAATAAATAGATCCATAAAAGAATCATATGTACCCAAACTCTGGCATACAGCCTATATTCTTCCTCTTCACAAAAGAGGCAAAAACACCAATATTTCTAATTTCCGCCCCATTGCCCTACTCTCTCCAATTTCCAAAATTCTAGAAAAAATGTGTCCACCACCACCTTATGCCCTTCTTAATCCAGAATCAGCTCCTTACACCCACCCAACACGGCATCCACCCTGGCCATAGCACCATAACTGCCCTACCCTCCTTCCTAGAAACAGTCAATCAAGCCCGAGATTCCAGACTCCTAGTATCCACAGTTCTCCTAGATCTCTCTAAAGCATTTGATACCATTTCCCACAATCACCTTCTCTATCATCTCTCAAATCTTTGTCTCTCCCCTAATACTTTATCCTGGTTCTCTAGCTACCTGTCAGACAGATCTCAAGCAGTCAGATGGAAGAACTCCACCTCTTCTTTCTTACCAACCCCCACCGGTATACCTCAGGGATCCATCCTTGGTCCTATGCTTTTCAACATCTTCATTAATAACCTTCACACTGCCATCCCTGACACAACAGTTATCCAATATACAGATGACACAACTTTAGTCTGTGCTGCCTCCAACCTTCCAGAACTACTTACTAAAACCCAAACCACATTTTCAACCACTGAGAACTGGATGCACCAAAACCACCTCTCTCTCAACTCAAATAAAACAAAAATACTACTTTTCCCTCCCTCCAGGGCTTTCTCTTATGACAAAAATGCTTTCAAAGTCCTTAGCCAAACCAACTCAGCTATAGAAGTGGTCCCTTTTGCAAAACTTCTTGGTATTACTATAGACGAACACCTCAAGTTTGATATCCACATTCAACAAAACATAAAAAAAACCCACCAAAAATTAGGTATGCTCTATAGGAACAACCTCTTTCTCTCCAACTCCACAAGGTATACCCTGGCAACTACTTACCTTCTGCCATCCTTATTATATGGAGCCCCTCTTCTAACAAATCTGACTTCTTCCATCACCTCCAGACTTGAAAATTGCTATAATAAGATCTCTAAATTTGCCACTAAATCCAAAAACTCCACTCATCATTGCCTTATCCTACAATCTCTGAACTGGCTAGAACTCTCTAACCACCTAGACTTCCTACAACTCACCACTGTCACAAACTTATATTTCACTCAGATAAATGCCCAGCCCTAACAAACATCCTTCCCCCAAACATCCCAAATAGATCTCTGAGATCTGAACACCAAAACTTAATTTCTATCCACAAACCCAAACGACCTGCTGGCCAGCTTCTCCTCTCTGTCTCACTAGGCAAGAAATGGAATTCTCTCCCTCCTTCACTTAGGACTATATCAAACTCAGACACCTTCAAAACCCAGCTTTTCTCATACCTGTCATCCAAATGGGTTGGGAGGGTGGCCTAATGGTTAAGGCGTTTGCCTTACAAACACAAGGTGCAGGGTTTGAGTCTCACAAGGGATAACTGGCTAGGCTTAAAATGGCTCATAAGGGCAGTTAGCTTAGTACTAATCTATGAACCTATGAACCTATAAATGTTCCTGCTTTCACCCTACCTAAATTCAAGGGAATTCCCCAAGGAGTTCTTCTCACTCCTTGCTCCTAACCTCCCTCAAACTCATATTTCTATTCTCCTACAACAGACTCAAGCTCTCATTAACTGACTAAGCAATCTCTCACTTGATTTCAAGTATTTATATAATGTAAATGGCAAATTACTTCTATTGACTGCACGTCAAGTATATACCTTACTTGTTTTGAATAACTGCATGCAAACTGTCTCCCCTCTACTAGTATAAGAAAGCAAGAACCTTAGATCTTTTATTATGAAGACAGTTGATCATGTTTGCTCTGAATGCAAACACCTGTAAACTGTGTTGTTCTCTAATATCTGTTAACTGTGTTGTATGCTGTACTTTTTATGCATTTGCATTTCCTTACTGTATGGATATTGTGTATGTATTATACCTTTAAAATTATGTAACCCCTACTGTATTGCTTATGGAGCTTTTCTCCCCAGGCCTCCACTGAAAACGGGCACTTTCAGGCCCAGTGGACTTCCCTGGTAATTAAACTGAAAATAAAAATAAATAAATAAAAACATACTGATTGATACCTACAGTCATTAAGCATGTAACTGAAATTAAAAAAGTAATGGGAAAATAGGAGTGTACCTTTGACTCTGGTGCAATAATACACCAGTGCACAGCCAAAGACATAATAATGGATGTAAGTGAGGCTTGTGATAGCAGGTATATGTGCTCTTTTATCAATAACTTGTGGGAAAACACCTGCTAAGGCAGCAATGGTAAAGTACATGTACAACTGGGACCATGGGGCAGAAATACAACCATATAAAGCCATGCACATACTCATAGATGTAGACATGTTTCTCACAGCCTGTATATGTGTACATATATCTTGCAAATACACATGCTTCTGCAGTGTCTCAGTCTATTAAATGCCTTGCATACAGTACATTTTGCCACACACAGTCATGGGTTCGAATCCAGTGTTGTGTTGCACTTCAATTACATTATTGTGAAGACAGCAAATAATGACCCAGTCTTGCAATCCTAATCCCTACTGGTTACTGCTACTTAATTAACTGCTACCCAGTTTTGTAAGGCAAAGGCCTTCAGGCACAGACACAATGCACATACCCATATAGCCTAACTATATGTTGGCTACTACTCTGTTATTCGCAATGTTGCATAACAGACATACCTTAAGCACATGCACTGATTGGACTGTGTAGATACCCTTACCCTGGCTCTGCTGTAATGACAGGCCTGACACAGCTGCCACAGTTACATGTACGGCTTGCTATCCACCAAAGTGTTCACACTCCCCTTATGTGTTGTAGGCTGCAGCTGTAGCATACACAGCTGTATGTAAAGGTAGCTGCTACAGACCTACCATACCTCCTAACTCCCTAGAACAAGGGATCTGGACACAGCCATAATTAATGGGGGGGGGGCAAAGGCCCAGAGATAGGCACATGTTTAACAGTTTGCCTCTACAAAGATAGTAGGTTGATAGACTAACAGCTACTGCATTAGCATGCATATTCTGATGGGTATGAAGTGTGACACTCACATGTCTCTCTTCCCTTACTGACCTCAACCCACAATGTTTGTCAGTGAATTGCCAGATGACCGCAATATCATGGGACACTGACCAAACTTATGAGGCAAAACTGTGGAAATGCATCATAAATCTCTACAGTGAACAGTTTTTGTACCTACCCTCTGCAAAGGTGTAGTCTCCACACCTCAGTAATGTCTACCTCAAACACTAAGAAAGGGGCCAAGGCCTACATGAAGGCCTTATATATTGCACTGTGGTGGGATGACATTGGCTAATAATAGTGCAATTCAGCTGTATTGGCTGTAATTAGCAATTCTGAGCCACAGACTGGTGCGGAGGCAATTACCTGTTAATGAGCATTACTTTCAAAAGGCAAGCAACTGGTTATGGCGAACTGGTCTTTAAGCAATTTCAGTCACACAGACAGCATATGTCCAAAGCAATTCCACAGGAAAGATTCAAAAAAAGGAAGACTGCACTCCACCAGGTAAGTAATAGAGTTCTCCATATAACAGGATGCAGATGAGAGGATGGAGGTATGGGGAATAGGGATTGCAACAGTAGGCCTAGCTTAGATTTCTGGCATTGAGATGTCATTGATAGTCTACTGTCCTACACCTACAGGTATGCCTCTCAGCTGTCCCTGCTTTCAATCACTTCTCAGCTGTTTCCCTGTCAGTCCCTCCTACAACAGTCGGCTGTTGTAGGAAAGCTAGTGGATTACATGTAATACACAGTGACAATAACTAAGGGTGTATACTCCTGTATAATGCCTACAGGGACCTTATACTACAGCAGCTTTGCATTGCTTTCTGTCACTGTGGTACACTGATGCTGCTGGACTGCCCCCATATAGTTGTTATAATAGCACACTGCTATTTGTCTGACAGTGACAGTATGACATATTAGTGAGAATTTGCCCACAGAAGGCAGACCACAGTAGACTGCAGTGATGGGTGTAGGAACATACAGCAGAATCTTTCATGGCACACAGGGACATAACCCAGTATTGCTACTGTCTTGGTGATATCCACACATGTAGTATTTTTCCAGACTGTGGGGTATGACATGTGAGGGAGCAGTGGATAGTGCAGGCCATTATGGGCATACAGGATCTGTACATAGTGGATGTCCACATATCTGGTCCTGTAATGAGTTCCCCTCTTGTTGTCTTTCAGGAACCATGTACACAGAGGAGACATCCACCATTCACAACCACGTAGAATGACATTATACTGGATGGTCTCAGACACCACCATTATATCTTGCTTTCCAGGGGTTGACACAATAGTGAACAGCAGGCAGCATTTTGGGCAGACCTTGTGCAAGCTGTTAATCAGATTGGCCAACAGGACAGGACCTATGAGCAGGTCTGACACCGGACCACATATATGGTGAATGCTGCATGGCAAAGGGCAGCTGTTGTTGCCAGGGATAGTGCTGCCACCAGTGGAGGGCCTGTGACAGAACAACCACTCTTGGCCACAGAGGAATTCCTGGTGAACCTAGGATTAACCAGCAGCTCCCAGGCATTCATCACACCATACATCCTGGAGGTGGGTGCCACAGTGTCCACTGAAGAGGAGCATCCAGGTAAGCTTACTGTGTTCACCAGTTTAATACAGCATCAGTAATTGTGGCAGGCTGTATATACCAGTACATGGGTGTCAGGTCTATCTGCATGGGGAGGTGGGGGGTTTTATGCATAGTTATGCACACATACTCAGAATGTCAGCAATATAGCCATTATCACAGTAGCTACTGTACATATGGATATATGCACATATTATCTTGTAGCGCTGCAACATGTGGTGGTGCTGACAATACCTCTTCATCACCTTTTCAAAAGTCCGTCAGATGTGACCAAAGTCTGTGGTCCAGTACCTGGTAAGTGTGATACTGTTGTTTTACGGATCATATATACCCTAAGAAAGTTAAGGGCTGTCGTTTTGCCCTATATACAACTGTTCTGCTTAGCCAGAGTAGAATATCTGTATGTTCTATTCTGAAACAGTTAACTACAGTGCATAGACTGGGTAATCACAGGTGTGTATTTGCACAAATATTAACATGTTTGCACTTATAGTTATGAATGACTAAGCAGCCTGCTATACATGAGGCAATTACTCCAAGATGCCTGTTCAAACACAATAGGGAGATGGTACATACCTGAGGCAGTGATACTACTACTCGTATATCATTCTCAAGATAGGTATACTGGGTTTTATGTGTAGATGTTCATCGTGGTTCACTGTTGCAGTCATTACAGTGGGTTATCCTGCAGGCAGGCTACCCGCACTTGGCCTGAATTCCAAAGTCCTGGTCCGGCGTCGGTTGCTGTCGCCTCTTCCCTGACGTCAGTGCGCCAGGGGTATAAAAGATGCAGCCGATGCCATTTTCTTCAGTCTTTCTTGCCGCGCGGTGCCCAAAGCAAAAGCAGTTCGCAAGTGCCAGTCGTCCGACTCCTGAGATTTTCAAAATCGAATTTCAGATCCGAAGTCTTCAATAAACCTAAGTATCCCGTTGGAGAAACTTTTTTCTTGCTGCAGATCGATGTCAGAAAAAGTTAACAATTGTATTTCTTGTGGGAAGCAAATACCTCATAAAGATTTCCACTCTTATTGTATTCCTTGCTTAGGCCCTGACCACGACGTTGCTAGTTGTCGGTTTTGCGCTAGATTCAACCAACGCACTATTAAGCGTCGGTTCGATTTTGCTTTACATTACTTTGGCCGAAGGTTTAACTATATAATGCCGTCAGAACAACCGACGACTGGAGTTCATAAAAAGCACAAGGACAAAGAAAAGGACAAGCATCCGAGGTCCAAAACCGACGACAAAGCCTCTTCTGGGCCAGTCGCCGGTTCGCCGGTTCTCAGTGAGGCACTTCCGCAGCCCCTGACACCCGCTACTAGCCACAGGCCGCCTCCGACTCCCACGTGGAGACAACTAGGCCTCTGGAAACTCAAAGTATTGGGCCTACGGAAACTATTCCCTCAGATGGGTCTGGAGCCGCTGAGCAGGCATCGGCTTCTGAGGGTGTTTTCAGACCAACACAGCTCACTATCAAGACCACTTCAGCAGCCAAAGCAAAGTCTAAAACACCTTTAAAGACAAAGAAACAAGTACAGCATACTCCTGGACAGTCATCCATGCCAAAGAAACAGATGCTTAAAATGGCCGAGGACCTAATTACTCTGATCAGGGGTTCCCATCCCCCTCCTGATAAAAGGCCTAGGCAAGATACTGACTATGATTCCTCTGACCAGGTTTCTATTTCCTCTGATTCCTCTTCAGAACAGGGATATTCTCTTCCTCCTTATGAGGACTCTGATGCTGAAGAATCTATCCCTTCAGCCTCTCCTCCTGAGGATTACTCCTTTGGGGAAACCCTGCACACCATGAGGGAGCATTTCCATTGGGAGAGCCAGGATTACTCAGAATCCAAGAAAAGGCTCAGAGACTTTCTTTTACTGCCTCAGCATAGGCCCCTTGCTATTCCCCCTGTACTAGATATTGTTGATGATGTGTTTTCTGAATCCAGTTTGTCTCCTGATTCTTTATCCCCTGCACCAGTTAAGCCAGATAGGTACTACAGGATCCCAGATTCTCATAAATTTCTTTATAAAAACAACCCTGCTGCTGACCCAGAACCAATTTCTCAAGGTCCCTAAGGGGTCAAGGCTTCCACTGCAAAAAACTCTGTTCCCTCTGATAGGGATTCTAGAGCACTGGACAGATGGGGGGAAAAAGTTTACACCTCTGCTACTTTAGCTGTAAGGGCTTTAAACTGCCAGTTTCACATGCTTAAATATCAACAATACCTCACGTCTTTGTTAAAACAGAAAATGCTTACAAGCTCAGAATGTCCTGAAAAATAAGGACATGCAGGATTTATTGCATGCAGCTGAACAAGTGGGAAAGCATACTTTGCAATGTGGTTTTGATTCATTAGAGGCTTCTTGCAGAGCCGCAGTTACAGGTTCTGTCATTCGAAGGCATGCTTGGTTAAAAGAACAAAGTTTACCTGATCATGTTAAAGCAAAATTGTTGGATGCTCCATTACAGCATGATACTTTGTTTGGTGTTAAGGCAGAAGAGGTGTTAAAGAAAATGGAGGATAAAGCAAAATCAATGCAGACAGTAAAGGATTTCTTTCAGGTTCAGCCACCCAGATTTAGCAGGAACTGACCTTCTAAAAATTGGTCCTTTCCAGTGTCAGACAGGCCACAAAGAGGCAGATACAGATGCCCAAGAGGCAGCTCTCAGCCCCAAGGCTCATACAGACCTAAACAATGGGGTGCTTCAGCCCCCAAAGGCGGAGAAGACAAATCACAACCTTATAGGAAACAGTCCCAATGACTTTCCTCTACCAATGCCAAGCACTTACCTTTTGGCAGCACCCTTAGGGGGAAAACTAGCACTTTTCTCACATAATTGGCAAATGATCACCCAGGACAAATGGGTACTGAATATTGTTTCCCAGGGTTACAGGTTCCACTTTCACACCCTACCAAGGCCAAAAGGTACGCCAGACCTGCCACACAATCAATGGGCAGAGACACAAAAACAAATTTCTGCTCTCATGAACATGAGGGCTATTCAAAAAGTACCACAGCAAGAACAGGGACAAGGATTTTCTCAAGACTTTTCTTGGTACCCAGAAAGGACAAAGCTTGGAGACCAATACTGGACCTGTCTACTCTAAATACCTTCCTGGATGTTCCAAAATTCAAAATGTTGACACTGCAGCAACTTCTACCCATGCTGGGCAAGAAGGCTTGGCTAGTTACTTTGGACCTCAAAGAGGCATACCTGCATATCCCAATCAGAAAATCTTGCAGAAGATACCTCAGATTCATAGCTGGCTCAATGCATTACCAATTCTCTGCACTGCCCTTTGGCTTATCTACTGCGCCCAGGGTCTTCACAAAATGCCTGACACCAGTAATTGCATTTTGCAGACAAAAAGGAATTCAAATATATCCCTACTTGGATGACTGCCTTATTCAAGCAGAGAGCAAGGACATTCTACTAAAGCATCTGGCGTTTGTAAAAAGATTACTAATTTGCCTAGGGTATACAGTAAATGAAAAGAAATCAAAACTAGTGCCCTCTCAAGAGATAATATTCCTGGGTGCAAGCTTAAATACAACTGCCCAGATGGCTTATCTCATGCCAGACAAACAAAGGCAACTGACTCATTACTTTCAAATGATGGCAACAAAGACCCAGCTACCTGCAAGAAAAATTCTGCAAGCTTTGGGCTTCATGGCATCCTGCATCCTGCTAATTCCATATGCAAGACTGCATATGAGGAAGCTACAATGGTATCTAAAAAGTGTTTGGACTCAACATTGCCACAGCCTGGAAACAATAATTACTCTCATTCCCTGCCTGCAACAAGAGTTTTGATGGTGGGCACTGGCCTGTCACCACAACAAGGGACAGCCTTTCACTTTACCCACAGCCAGGCAGACACTAACAACAGATGCATCGGATTATGCCTGGGGAGCACACATGGCGGGAAAATGTATACAGGGCACGTGGCCCATGGACCAAATGCATCTTCATAGCAATCAAAAAGAGATGCTAGCTGTACAGAATGCCCTGACAGCCTTCAAGGACCTACTACATCCAGGACAACTATTACTAAAGATGGACAATACTACAGTCATGTGGTACATAAACAAACAAGGGGGCACACATTCCTACAACCTCTGCAGGCAAGCCATAACTTTGTGGAACACAGCACTGGCCTATCAAGTGCATCTGCAGGCACAATTTCTGCCAGGAAAGAAGAATACTCTGGTAGACGAACTAAGCAGAAACCTCATGGACCCTCACGAGTGGAAACTAGATCCACAAGTCTTCAGCATGATAACAAAGAAATGGGGATACCCAGACATATATCTATTTGCCTCCCCTCACAACTGCCAACTACAGAGATTCTGCACAAGAACTTATCACTCTCAAGCATGGAAGGTGGATGCTCTATCATTCAGCTGGAAAACCCTAACAGTTTATGCCTATCCACCACTGCCTCTACTCTCCAAGGTACTCCTAAAAGTCAAACAAGAGAAGCCAAAAATTATTCTGATTGCTCCAGACTGGCCACGCCAGCACTGGTACCCAATCCTAAAGAGCTTGTCTCAAGGGCCACCCTGGACTTTACCTCAAATTCCTCATCTGCTGACCCAACAAAACAATGAGATCCTGCACAGCCAACTCAAAACCTTAAATCTGGCTGCATTGCGAATAATATAGCCACTCAGGACACACCTCTCTCTAAAGCTGTTATGGATGTCATTTTGGAAGCCAGGAGGCCCAGCACCAGGAAATCTTATGCAGAAAAATGGAAGAGATTCTGTGCTTGGAACCAGGCACAAGGACTTGAACCGCTTGTTCCAAATATTCCTCAGATTTTACAATACCTAACTGAGATGCTGGACAAAGGTCTATCCTTCTCATCAATTAAGATCCATGCCTCTGCCATTTCAGCTCATTACAATATGGAACCTCCTATTTTCTCTCATCCACTGCTAAGACAGTACCTCAGAGGAGCAAAAAACATAAGACCCCCAAGGAGAGCACCTATACCAACATGGGACCTCAACTTTGTCTTGGAAAAGCTCACACTACCTCCTTTTGTGCCAGCCAATACAGCTGAGATAAAATTTTTATCATGGAAAACTGCTCTGCTCCTAGCAATAACTTCAGCAAGAAGAGTCTCAGAGTTACAGGCATTAATGGCGGTGGAACCTTTTATCATTTTTCATACGGACAGGGTTTCGCTAAGGACAAGCCCAACATTTATGCCAAAGGTAGTATCCAGTGTGGCTCTTAACCAAACCATTCATTTACCAACCTTTTATCCAAATCCCCAGAATAAAGGGGAGAGAGTTCTGCACTCTTTGGACATACACAGGCAGCTACGCTTCTACTTGGACAAAACAAAAGCTTTCAGGAAAACTGAGCAACTTTTTGTGACATACGCTGCAGGATCACAAGGAAAGGCTATTTCAAAGCAGACTATTTCAAAATGGATAGGACACTGTATTTGTTTCTGCTATGCACAGCATGGCAAGTCAGTGCCTAAGAATATTAGGCCACATTTTACCAGGGCAGCAGGCACATCAGCAGCCTTTCTCAGAGGAGTACCAACCAAGGAAATTTTGGAAGCTGCAACTTGGAGTTCAGTGCACACATTTACCAAGCACTATCACTTACCTCTTTACTCTAAATCCAGAGCAGGTTTTGCCACTGCAGTTCTGCAGGTCCTCATAGCCACTCCTAATCCTATTTAGACCCAGCCGCCCAACCTCAGCTTTGGCATTCTACCCAAGTGTAATGACTGCAACAGTGAAACACAATGAACATAGTACAATTGTATACCTACCATAAATGTAGATGTTCGAGTGTATTCACTATTGCAGTCCAGGTTACCCTCCCACCATCCCCCTTTCATTGCTGGGAATTATCTGTACTTCTCTATTCTATACAACCTATGTGGTGTATTTGCTTGTAGATGAAGGTAATGTTTATGTTAGTGCATGCATTTTTATTGCAAATTTTTAGCCTACCCTTTTGGGGGCACCTGACATCTGGGGCAAGAAAAACTGAAGAACATGGCGTCGGCTGCATCTTTTATACCCCTGGCGCACTGACGTCAGGGAAGAGGTGATAGCAACCAACTCCGGTCCAGGACTTTGGAATTCAGGCTGACTGCGGGTAGCCTGCCAGCAAGATAACCCAAGTGTAATATCTGCAACAGTGAATACACTCAAACATCTATAGTTATGGTAGGTACACAACTGTACTTTCTATCATATACACTCTCATATTGCATGCCTCACAGGTGTATTGTACTGGCAATATTAACTGGATGTAGCAGAAGTGCATGTTATAAAGGGCCTGGCTTGTCTATGTATGTTTCTATGAGTTTGTCTGTTGTGCATGGGATCAGAGATGAGAAGATGTGGGACATGTAATGCAGTTGTGGATCCTCATCTGTATGAGTCTGTGCGTGGATTAACATACATAATAGTGCAGGTAGTAATGTACTACTTTTGTCTTGCTTCTCACAGGTGAATGGGGAGGTTGGTGTCTGTCCCCCCTCACAAAATGGCATTGTCTCATCGGACTCTGAGGATGATGGTGGCCATGGTGAGGCACACATGGGATTGTCAGGGGCTGAATCTGTCCCAGAGGTTGACATCCCTCTTCTGCCTCCATTGTCACTGCACACAGTCAGTATGCCAACACATACCCAGTCCCCAGAGGCCATAGATATTGGACAGTCAGAGGGTGGCGACATTGCACAGGGTAGTGTGATAACTATGGCATTAGTGAGTGTAGACAATGGCCATAACCAGACACCTGTCAAGGTCCCACACAGGCAGATTGACAGGGGTGCTTGAAGGAGGACTGCTGCCTATCCACCACCTGTTACAGGTGTCACATCACGGGTCACTCGCCACATGTTTCAGGCCATCTTGGAGGCACAGGCACATTCTGCATGCAACAACAGATGGATGCTTAGTGTCTGTCTTTGACTGCACATGTTGTGGGCCATGACAGGTACTGTATGCTGGCATGTGTCATGATTACACATCAAACTTTTTGTATTTTTGTTGCATGATGTTAGATTGGCGGTAGTGTTACAAAATGACAGGTGTGTCACAGACCTGTGTATGTTTCTGTTCTAGCAGTCTAAGCGGTTAAACTGTGGACACATGGTGGCAATACAGCAGCACAGAATGGCATGGCAGCACAGCAGAAATATGACATCAGCAAGGTATGTCAGTATATGTGCATGGCTCCCTAGGTACATATGTGTAGAATAGTGTGTCAGAGACAATGGGAATAGTCATACTTTGTGACAATTTCTGCTACCCTTGATACGTGTCACCTGGGTTTTCTGAACGTACAAAACTAATGGTGGGGGACATCAATTATGCTTATGTAGATGAGGGCAATTTAGGGCCAGCGGCTAGTCACAGGGCCAAAAAATGCATAACCGTTGCACAGAGATAGGCCAGTTGGGCATGTCTCTAGTGCTGCAAGGGGATATATTTGCGCACACACACACACAAACACACACACACACACACACACACACACACACACACACACACACGTTGGATGCTGTGAGATTAGAACTCTTACCTATCTAGTAGTGCACACTATAGCTTGCAGTACTTATCGCATGCACCACAGAGTTTATCAAATATTAGATTGTCAGGCAGTGCCCTTAAGGTGGATGACATCAGCAGGCCTTGTAAAGGAGGGCAATGTTGAGGCCAGCAGCTAGTCACAGAGCCATCAAATGTATAACTATTGCACAGACATAGGCCAGATGGGCATGTCTGTAGTGCTGCATGGGGATATTATGTACCCACACAAAGTTGGCTGATGTGAGTGAGATTAGAACCCCTACCAGTCTACTATTACACACTATAAGTCACAGTACTTATTGCATGCACCACAAGTTATGCCTGTTGTATATGTGGATGCAGGCACAGTACTTGTGGAGTACACAAAGTGGCCTTGTGTTAGCATGTGTGGCCTGCAGAGTGATACTGCTTGATACTGTTATTGTATCTAGTGTCCTAGGAGTGGGATATCTGTTAAGATCCCTGCTGTGTGTGTACAGTTACCAGTATGGCCATATGTGGCTAGTTGCAATTTGATAGGTGGACATGTGGCCAGGGACAATATGGCCTGTCCAAGGCACACATTGCAACCAGTGTACTTTACACCACCTGCTTACCTGTGTCTGTCTGCAGGGTGACATTCGACAGGCACAGGGGTCTGTGGGTGAGTGGATTATGTACTGTTGTGGCCTTGGACTGGTTCCATCGGGCAACTGTTGTGTAAGTGCAGATACCCCCAGCATTCTGAGGGTATCTGGGGACATGCGTACATACACACACACACACACACACACACACACATATATATATGTGTGTGTGTGTGTCTGTGTGTGTATAACAGGGATGTCACCTTAACTGTTGCTGTATGTGTACGTTATGTAAATGTGTTATGTAGATATATGTGGAGAATCTATGCATCATTGTACTTTATATACCTACAATATATATCTTATATATATATATATATATATATATATATATATATATATATATATTTGGCATACAATGATAGATACACTAATCATGTTTGAGGGGGTTAGGGACAGACAGGTATGTATATGTAGTTCACAAACAACACCAAAAAATAATAAGGCAAAAGCCAAAAAACAACGCCAATTCCACAGAAAGGTTTAATACAGCTTAGCACCTCGGCATAATAGCCTTCAATGAGCATAAATCACAGAACACACCCACTTATATAAATACTGCAATCAATTAAATAATTACATTAAATTAATCAATCACATATATATCAAAATTTAAAGAGAACAATACATATCTAAGAAGAACTACTTTATATAAAATTACAATAAGCTTTTCCAATTCATTTCTAAATTTAAACCATTAGGTGACATTGTATTATATTTTAATATATAAATAGCTTCTTTAAACAACAAAACATTTTTTATTAACCTATCATCACCTTTTTTAACAAACACTTTCTCGAGAACACAACATTCAAATACATCTACATTACCATTATGAACTTCTATAAAGTGAGAAGCAATTGGACTATCTAACATGCCTCTTTTTATATCCTTAATATGTTCTTGCATTCTCGTTTTAAATTTTCTTTTTGTCTCCCCTATATAATAGAGTTTACATGGACACTTAATACAATAAATTATACCTACAAAATTACAAGAAAAAACATTATTTGGTTTATAAACAATACCATTAATTTTATCAAAATATAACTTTACATATTTACATATATTACAATGGCCACAGGCGAAAGTACCATATGTCTGTATACTATAGTTAACCTGATCACTTGGTGGAATATAATAAGCCTTTATCAATTTATCTGATAGGTTTTGACCTCTCTTAAAAGCTATTTTAGGAATATTAGGAAGAAATTTATAAAAATTCCTATCAGATATCAAGAATTTCCAAAAATATTTAATAATATCCCAAATTTTATTACTAAATATATTATAAGTGGCAACAAAATAAATATCTTGAATTTCTTGATCAGAAGCTTTTAAGTTATTATTCTTTATATTAGTATTTCTAATATTTTTAACATATGGCAAAAAATTATAATCTTCTCTATTCCAATTGACCCTTAATTTATCAGCATTATTATTATCATTATTATCTAATAATTTATTAATAGATATATTCAATATCTCCATACTATAACCTCTCTTTAAAAACATAATAATACAATCATAAATATTTTTTCTAGATCTATTTCATTATTGCACAGTCTAGATAATCTAATAATTTCTCCATAAGGTAAAGCTAACAATGTATGTAAAGGCTGACAACTAGTTCCATAAAGGAACTGATTTCCATCAGAGAATTTACGATATACTGTTGTCTGAATCTGATTACCTGTTTCTCCCAGTAATAAGATATCTAAATAATGAACTTTATTACCAAATTGTAGGCCATCAAAATGTAAATTAAATCTATTATTATTTAAATCTGAAAAAATTCATAAATATGTTCAAAACCTCCTCTACAAAGAAAAATCAAATCATCTATGTAGCAGTAGTAAAAAAGAACATAATTTTTAAAGAATTTATTAGTATAAACATACTCTAATTCAAATTTGGCCATAAACAAATTTGCGTACATGGGGGCAAATGATGCCCCCATGGCTGTTCCTTTAATCTGGTGGTAAATAATTTCATTAAAACTAAAGAAATTATTAGAGAGACAAAAAGAGGTTAAATCCATAATAAAATGGGTAGTAGGACTATCTCCTAAAAAATAATGTAATGCCTGTAGACCATCTAAATGTTTAATGTTTGTGTACAAACTTACATCGATACTAACCCAAAACATATTATCAGTCCAAATAACTTCACTAATTTTATCAATAAAATCAAAAGAGTCTCGAATATAGGACTCTAATTTTTGCACATATGGTAACAGATGATTATGTATGACAATGCCCATATTCCGACAAAAATAATTACTGGCTGAAACAATAGGGCGACCTGGCGGATTTATCATATTTATGTGCAATTTCGGAAGGCAATAGAATGTAGCCAAATTACAATCATCAATTGAATGCATCAATAAAATATATCAGAAGTATAATATGACAAAAAATGAGTGGAATGCCTTGAAAAATCTTTCTGGTAGACATGATATTGTGATTAAACGATCTGATAAAGGCAATAAAGTAGTATTACTTAATCATAAGCACTATTTTGATATGTGCATGACACATCTTAATGATTCACTAACCTATGAAGTTAGTGATCTTGATAGTTATCTGAATGCAATGAAAGAATGCACACATTTATTAAATAAAGGTGTTAGATTAGGATATTTTTCTAAACAAGATCTTGATAGAAAATTTTGTATGGATGATTGTAATTTGGCTACATTCTATTGCCTCCCGAAATTGCACAAAAATATGATAAATCCACCAGGTCGCCCTATTGTTTCAGCCAGTAATTATTTTTGTCGGAATATGGGCATTGTCATACATAATCATCTGTTACCATATGTGCAAAAATTAGAGTCCTATATTCGAGACTCCTTTGATTTTATTGATAAAATTAGTGAAGTTATTTGGACTGATAATATGTTTTGGGTTAGTATCGATGTTGTAAGTTTGTACACAAACATTAAACATTTAGATGGTCTACAGGCATTACATTATTTTTTAGGAGATAGTCCTACTACCCATTTTATTATGGATTTAACCTCTTTTTGTCTCTTTAATAATTTCTTTAGTTTTAATGAAATTATTTACCACCAGATTAAAGGAACAGCCATAGGGGCATCATTTGCCCCCATGTACGCAAATTTGTTTATGGCCAAATTTGAATTAGAGTATGTTTATACTAATAAATTCTTTAAAAATTATGTTCTTTTTTACTACCGCTACATAGATGATTTGATTTTTCTTTGTAGCGGAGGTTTTGAACATACTTATGAATTTTTTTCAGATTTAAATAATAATATATTTAATTTACATTTTGATAGCCTACAATTTGGTAATAAAGTTCATTATTTAGATATCTTATTACTGGGAGAAACAGGTAATCAGATTCAGACAACAGTATATCGTAAATTCTCCGATGGAAATCAGTTCCTTTATGGAACTAGTTGTCACCCTTTACATACATTGTTAGCTTTACCTTATGGAGAAATTATTAGATTATCTAGACTGTGCAATAATGAAATAGATCTAGAAAAAATATTTATGATTGTATTATTATGTTTTTAAAGAGAGGTTATAGTATGGAGATATTGAATATATCTATTAATAAATTATTAGATAATAATGATAATAATAATGCTGATAAATTAAGGGTCAATTGGAATAGAGAAGATTATATTTTTTTGCCATATGTTAAAAATATTAGAAATACTAATATAAAGAGGGTTCGTGGTCTACACTCTTGTGGGAGGAGAGGCTGGACTCTGCCCTTCTGAGCTGGGAATTTCTGGTTAAAAGCTTATAGTGCCTGCATATTTGAAATGCTTCTTACTGAAATTGGTACACCTTGTTTGCTGTAGCATAGACTAGATCCAGGCCTGCTGAATCTAGCTTTGTTTGTATAACTTGAGCACTAATCCAGGCATTCTTTAAAGTATTCAATTGTATTTATTACTGCTTGGTAGTAACTTGATTAAAGTGTAGCTATCATTCTAAGTCTTTTGGATTAAGCACTTGGGCTTCAGACCAGTTTTTTTACATTAGGAAGGTTTGTGGCCTGCACTGTGGTGGCAGGACAGGTAGCTTACATCCTTCTAAGTTGGGAACTGCTAACTGAGGGCTCAGTGTCTGTTATTCTAAAAGTGTATTAGTTCTGGTTTAAGCACTTGGGCTTCAGGCCAGTTATTTTACATTAAGAAGGTTCGTGGTCTGCACTCTTGTGGGAGGAGAGGCTGGACTCTGCCCTTCTGAGCTGGGAATTTCTGGTTAAAGGCTTATAGTGCCTGCATATTTGAACTGTTTCTTACTGAAATTGGTACACCTTGTTTGCTGTAGCATAGACTAGATCCAGGCCTGCTGAATCTAGCTTTGTTTGTATGCTTGTTGTTTGTTTGCTTGTTATTTCCCTGAAATGCTAATTCCACCTAAAACGTGGCTTTTTAGCGTTTCTGTGGATCCCTAGTGATATCTGCATTGCTTACTGTACTTATTTCCTTGTTTCACTTGAAAGAAAGTTACTGTTTGTCATTTTTGCATTTAAGTTACCTGTAACACATTGTATTTAAGTTACCTGGCACTTGCTCACTAAAGCAATTATATCAGTCAGCACTAAAAAATTAAAAGCACTACACCCTCACAAACTCCCCTTGAGTACCTTGTTCCCCATTGGCCCTTTTTTTCAATTATAAAGGAATTCCCAATACTATTCTAGCATGTCCAAACGTCAGTTGTCAATCTCCTCTCCGGTCCAGCTGGTGAATCTGGGAATCTTGAGGCAATGTTACAACTGCCTCATGTACACAGACAACTCTCTCCTCCTCCCAACAAATTCCAACACATGTGAGAGATGCAACCATATAGCCAAACTGGAGGCTAAGCTCTCTCAACTTAGTACTGGCATAACCAGTCAGGAGGAGAAGGAAACCACACTCACTGCAATTCCAGTCTCACATAGACCTACCACGATAGCAAACCAAACACATAAACACACAAAAACATATTCGGAGACTCTAAATAAAAATCTGCCTAAGCAGCAGAGCCCTCCAAAGCAGACACCCAAGCAACCGCTACCCCAAAACAAAACACGTGCAACACAAAGCTCACAAAGCCAGTGTGCCGAACAGTCACAGCCCTTAAGGCTAAACAACACACCTAATACACTTGTAATAGGCGACTCTATCGTCAGGCACACTGACGTCCCGCTCACCAGGCTGAACAAGAAGAAGGTCACGGTGAGCTGCCTGTCGGGCGCTAGGATCCGCCACATAACACAAGCACTCAGGTCACTCCAAGGCAAGTACAAATATGACTCAGTCATTGTCCATGCTGGTGTGAATGACCTGAGACGTACCTCCCTAGACTACATGAAAAGAGACATACAGGAGATCTCTGAGCATGTAGCCCAGGCCGGTATGACCCTGACCTTGAGTAGCATCTTACCCTCACCAATAATGATGCCACAATATGAAGACAAGATGATCAATTTCAACAATTGGCTTAAGTACTGGTGTCATTCAAAGGGGATCCAATGCCTGGCAGCCTGGTATGACATGCTCGACAAGCCACGATGCTTCGCTAGGGACGGCTTGCACCTGTCACCCCTGGGCTTTTGGAAATTGGCAATGGCTCTTGCTACCCCCATAGTGCCTTTTTTAGGCAAGGCTCAAAAGACAAACCCACCTCCATAGGTATCACAAGGGATAAGAAACTAAGAGTAATGCTACTCAACGCCAGAAGTCTAAACCTCAAGATGCACGCACTTGAAACTCTCCTTAGCATGGAGAACATTGATATCTGTGCAGTAACAGAAACCTGGTTCAAGGCTCCCGACAGCACCCCAGCACTACCAGGTTATACCTCATACCATGCTTTTCGGCCCCAAAACTTGGACCGAACCACAAAGGAGGGGAGTATCAATATTCGTCAAAGATACCCACACCTCCAGGTTGGTGGCACAGCACGAAGCATCAGAGACTATCCATGTGCAACTAACAGTGGGTAAAACTGACTTCCAGTTTATAGCTTGCTACAGACCACCCTCCCAAACCCAGGAACCCCACTCGGCCTTCCTGAGAACACTGGAAAATATGAAGGTCTCTCCAAACACCATTATATTGGGCGACTTCAACTACCCAAACATAGACTGGGAGCATTACTCTAGCTCCAACACTCTAGCCCAAAGGTTCCTAGAATTTATAAACTCAAATGCTATGGAACAACTTGTTACCACTCCCACAAGAGGGGAAAACATACTGGACCTGATCGTCACCAACATGGGGACTCTATGCTCCAGACTAGAAGTGTATCTCTCACTGGTAAGATCAGACCATAAACTAATCTCACTGGATATTCACATCCTGACCCCACCCCCTGCCCAGAAAACCACAGTGAAAAACTTCTCTAAAGCAAATTTCACACTCCTCAAAACCGAGGTGGAATCCTTCAAAGCCCCTGAGCCTGTGGAAAATACGGCCTAGACCGCAGAATCCTTTATAAACGGATTCTATGAACACCTTCAGGAATGCATGGATCATGCAATCCCAAATAAAACCAAGACCCAATCCTCTAAAGGCAGACATCCTGTCTGGTGGACCCCAGCCATAAACAAACAATACAATAGAAGGAGGAAGCTACTACATGATAGAGCAAAATCCCAAAAAGGGAAGGCATCTCTGATCAGTATTAGCAAAAAACTACGGGCACTCATAAAATCGTCTAAGGCCAGCTTTGAGAGAAAAAATGCACAGGATACTAAGGATAATCACAAGGCTTTCTTTAGTTATGTTAGGAACCTGGGTGGGAATTCCCAGATAAGCTCAGAATTTGTCCAAAATGACAAAAAATACACCAAACCCACAGACATTGCCAACATCCTAGCTGACAGGTTCAGAGCAAACTTCTACCCCCTCTCCCCACCAAAAGGGCAAATATCTATCCCAGCAGAGTGCTGCCCCCCTGACATCTCAGATGCACAGGTAAGAGCCGCCCTCTCCAAAGCAAAAAACACAGCATCAATGGGACCAGATGGTGTCCCGGGCTGCGTTCTACATGAACTCCAAGAAGAGCTAAACCCAAACATAAAACTACTGTTCAATCTCAGCCTTACTACAGGATATGTACCCAAAGAGTGGCATACAGCAACAGTGGTCCCTCCCCACAAAGGTGGTGCCTCAACGGATCCTGGAAACTATCGCCCCATAAGCCTGACTAGCTTGGTCTGCAAAGCTATGGAAAGGATCATCATGGACCTCATAAATATATTGGGGACCTACAGACACTGGATCCTACCCAGTTCGTCTTTGTTAAGGGCAGATCCTGCCTCTTAAACCTGGTCAATTTCTTTGAAACAGTCACCAAGGCCATTGATGAGGGGAAGGTGGTCCACACAGCCTACCTGGACCTCGCAAAAGCCTTCGATACAATACTCTACTCGGGCATTATAGATAAGCTCACCAGCTTAAATATAAACCCCTATGTCACTAGATGGGTTGCAAACTGGCTCAAGGACAGAACCCACATGGTTAGAATTGCTGGAGCCATGTCAGACTCCAAACCAGTTACAAGTGGTGTCCCACTAGGCTCAGTCCTGGGACCTCTCTTGTTCGGTATATATTTCTAGGAGGTACAGGCCAACACAGAAGGACTGGCTGACCAAGTTCACAGATGACTGCAAACTGGGTGCCATAATCGACTCTCCAGCCGACACAAGCATCCTCCAAAAGGGCCTCATAGAAACAGACAACTGGTGCCAGAGCCATAGCCTCAAGCTAAACGCCAAAAAGTGTATAGTCATCCCCTTTGGCAAAAACAAAGTGCCCACAAATTACCACATAGGTGGTAATCCATTAAGTACAGAAGAAGTAATTAGGGACCTGGGGACCCAAGTTGATAGCAATCTCTCATTTGACAACCACGTGGCCAAAGTGGTTAGAAAAACATTTTATATAGCCCACCTAATCATGAAGGGATTCACATCTAGATCAGGGGAGGTCATCGTGCATCTTTACTCATCCCTCATCAGGCCCATAATTGAGTACAATGCCCCTTTTGGGATGTACCTTACCAGACACCTGCAACAACTGGAAAGACCCCAAAAGTACCTCACCAAGAGGATCAAAGGGCTCAAACAGATGCCATATCCTGCCCGGTTAAAGAAACTCCAGCTCTACTCAGTGGCATACCGCCTGCTCAGAGGCGATCTGTGCCTGACGTATAAAGCCATGTCCAACCCGGAATTAATGGACATGCTGCACCTCAGAAAATCCAAATCCCATCGAGCTAAGCGCTCGAGAGACTTGAACCTCAGCACTGAAATAAATAGGACATGCTGGAGGGACAGATTCATAACCCAGAGGCTCCCTTCACTCTGGAATAAAATCCCAGTCCAGGTTAGGCGAGTCCCTCAAAGACTCTCTTCAAGAGGAATCTTGATGAGTGGATGGGAGATCGTAGGTTTACCCCGGGTATCACTTCTGTGTCACTGTTAGACACAGGCACAGTATACTAACCTCGAAAAAGGGCTTAGCAAAATTAATTTAAAATGGGTGGCGAAAGCCAAACACACTCTGGCTAGGCTTATAAATGCCCTAGGGCAGATAGCCTAGTATGAACCTATGGCAATGCTTCCGCGCACTTGTTGGTCTTTGCCCAGTTCTTTTTGTAATTGCTGTTTTTGTCATTGCATACTTCGAAACAGTTTTCAGTGATTTTGTAGATTATAACTCTGCACGGATATGACTTGATGGGCAGGCTAATGTGGTTGTCCATCGAGTGTGCCAACTGAAAAAGAGTGGTAATTAACCATTAACGTTCACAAATCACATTTCTGCAGGATGGCACATAAGCAGAACTAATTATAAAACAGATGCCCAAATGTGGTATTTTATTTTACCTCTTTTCTTATCAACTATTTAACGGGACAACTTAGAATAAACAATTGGTAACAAATTGCCTTTTCTTGCTTGATGTCGCTCTTCCGAGTGAATGCTAATCTATAATCATTCTACCAGTTTGAAAATTTAACGCGAAATATGCTGGGAGTTGTGCCGCTCAACTGCCGATATTGTTGTGTGTTTCTGATAAAAGTCGTGGTATTTTTCTGGTAAATAGTTGAGAACTTAAGTAACTAAATAAGCACGGGCATTTCAGTTTCTAACTTTTTATGCTTAAAAAAGCGCTAATACAAACCGTATCATTCTAGCGCGTACCTCTCAACTGCCCAGAGTTACACAGAATCCCCAATTTTGCCATGTTCCTCGTTAAATTGGTTGCTTCTGGCAAATCATTGAAGGCTGACGGCGAAAAATAATGGTAAACATTTAAGTTTCGGGTTTAATGCCCTTCAGAAAACTCACGCAACTGCAAATCCTATTATCCTTCTTATCAATTGTCTTAGGTTTATAGGATAAATATTTAAACATTGTCTCTATTTTGGGCTCCCTCCACCATTTGTGGCTTTGTCCAGATTTCTTGTACTACGAGAGTTGAGACTTTGAGAGGTATGTTCTAATAACTTTCTGAGTTCATAACAGCAATAATTTAAAAATGCCAAGTTTCCTCCCACATTCCAAAGACACGCAGTAGGTGGACTGGACGGTCTAAATTGGCCGTAGGTGCGAGTGAGTGGTACGGCTAAACTACCGCGGCAGGGCTAGCCACCAGTCGGTGTAAACCTTGGCTCGAGATGATTGTTATGTTGAAGTGACACCCTGCCGTGGGACAAAGGGATTGAGGGTGGATGGATGAGGTTTAAGGAACACCCTGACATGGGAGAAAGGGATGATGGATGGATTTAGGGGATTGCCCCGTCCAAATTTCTTGCCTTTAAAAATTGCGCGGCATGCGCAGAATCCAAGTTACGACTGGTTCAACAACACACCGTACTCCCACTACTTTTGCCCTCTTTGCTGGGTGCACTCAAGCAAACAAATCTGGTCACAAACAGCGTTCCACTAGAAATGAACCTACCACATAGGTTAGAACGTGCTGGTTCTTCCTTGGAATACTTGTACAAGTTACTTCATCACGGAACGCTTTACGCACGGCTTGTTTGCCAGAGGACCCCCAAACAGTGTAGCACAGTGGTACAGTAAATATACGTAGAGAGCATGTCGAGAGGAAAGACTACACATTCTAATTTCAGTAAGCATTTAAATACATTTGTTTTGAGAACTCATCATGTTTTATATATATATATATATTTTGTATTAGTATAACTGCACTGTTTGTGCTGCATCTTTGGTAACATTTGCTCTTTATGTGGAGTTGTTATGGTGTTTCTAACTTAAAGTGCCGTAAGACACAGTAAGAGTATTATAAAGTGCGAAGCTTATTAATAGAATTATATTGTGTTAGTGCGGGTGCAAATGACATTCTAGTTTCAGTATGTACAATTAACGGTTTGTCCACAGCTGCGTTAAACTTTTTTTGTTGAAGTGATTGAGTTACTTTTCTGGAATGTTGCTTTTAGCAAGTAGGTGGAATCACAGCTTTCGACTGTTGATGATTTTGCTTCAGAATTTTGTTCTGTCTGTTGTAACGCAAATTATTTTTTTTTGTCAAAATAATGAGGATTAAGATGACTAAACAATGCCTTACATTAAGAATTGCTGTCATACCTCTCAACTGTCCCTAAGCTGTGTTCAAAATTTAGCTCTGACCCTCTTAATTCTGGCTTTGTTTTGCCGTCTTAACCAACCAGCCGTTTCGAGCAGGAATGAGCGTGGCCAGAGTGAATCGACATGCCTAATAGTTGTGATGTAGTAAAGTAATGCATGAGTGACATTTTGCACGCGTGGCTAGAGTGAATTGATATGCCTAATAGTTGTGATGTAGTAAAGTAATGCATGACTGACATCTTGCGCACATTGCTTGTTGACTAATACATGGAATTCCTCTTAAATGGTGACCTGGAGAAATGGGAATGAGTTGTGTTTAATAATGACAATAATTAGTGTTATCCATTTCATTTATGTCAGAAAATATATAGTAATTCACATTTTCATATTCTGTCAACTTCTAAGGTTGGCAGTACTAAAATTTTAAAAAGCGTCCCTGATTATTTCTGGATTTATCCCTGATTCTTTTGAAATTTGCCCACATTCAGTTGAGAGCTATGTCTGTTACGAAGAGCAACCCCTAGATGCAAAGTAGCAAATCTTGCCCAAGTGCAACCATACCAAACTAGGTAGGCTTTCAGTACACCCATAGACTTGTGATACAATATTATATCCCCTTACATGTATTCTACTTATATATGTGTCTGTATGCTTCATGTAGAGTTTTATTTACATGGTTTTGTATATTCAAAGTGAATACTTTTTTATAATGAGTTTTTAAGATAGATTCTTCAAGGTTTTTATGTATAGCCCAAATGAGGTGATATCTCCACTCCCTAATTAAGACGTTGATTAGTGAGTTAATTGATTTATATATAAATAGAGAGGCTTTTCAATTGTGTAACATTACTGAGGTCTGAAGAAGCCATCTTGGTGAAAGCGCTTACCTGTCTTGGAATTGTTGAATAAAAGAACCTTATTTTATCTAAGTGTTCAGTAAATCGTTTTTTCCTTAAAGGCTCTACAAAAACAGAAGTTGGTCTGATCAGACATCTTTATGGTAACTGATATTTACTGTCAGAGGTTGTTACTGAGCCTGTTTTATTGTTGTTTGACTTTATTTTTTTATTTATTTATTTTACATTTGTTGACTGGGAGAGTCTGACTGGATACATGTCCATTTTCAGCGGAGGCCTGGGGAGAAAAGCTCCACAGATTAAGAACAAAGAACTATGAGATTTCGACATAGCAAGCAAGTATTCATAGGAAAACATGTGATTTAACAAGATTCCATAATTTTAAAGTTACAAAGTACAATTTTCATTGGTAGTCACAAGTTTTAACAAAATTCCATAGTTTAAGTTAGAGTAAAGTATTACTTAGAATGTTCTGGTTTCCAGTAATAACATTGATTGAGACAAAAGTAAAAGGGGGTTTGGTGTGGATGTTAGGGTTAGTTTTGTGAGATGTGCTTGGCTTTAAAGTTGGATTGTGTGTAATTGCTGACTGTTGGTGTGAGTGTTCTCAGGTATGGCACTATAAGGAGGAGTCACGATTTTTCTTGAAGGGATAGAAGTGAAAAGGGGCACAAGAGTTGGTCAGAGGGTGTGTATGATATGGGTCAACCTGGTGGGTAGCAAGGGTATGGCCATGCAAGTTTTTGGTGTTTTTAGTAGCTTTTTGAATGCAACCATTGAGTTGGCTGAGGTAATAGAAGGTAATGAGTTCCAAATGTTACCGATGCAGTTAGGGAAGAGGGAGTCACCTGCTGTGTTATTGCTTTTAGTCACCTTGATTAGTCTTTTATCACTAGAGCGAAGTTGTCTGGTATTAGTTTCTAGTTTAAGTAGATTAGATAGTGCTGGGGGGGGTTCAGGAAGTAGGAGTTTCTGGGCAAAAGAAAGCGGATGGAATGAGAGGAGATTTGGGAATTCAAGCCAGTTAAGTTGATTTAGCGAATGATAGTGGTGGGTATAGTTGGGGACATCAGTAGCAAATTTGGCAATTTGATTGTAGCAGATGTTAAGCTTGGCCATTTCAGTTTTGGCTAGGTTGGTGAAGATGGGAGTGGCGTAGAATAGTGTGGAGAAAAGGTGGGTTTGAGCTATGGTTATTCAGGCAGGTTGGGTTAGAAATGGTTTGTTTTTATAAAGACTGCTCAGTTTTTAGTGAATGGTTTTAATAGTTTGATTTATACATAGATCAAACTTGAGGTTGTTGTCAATGGTCACGCCTAGCAGTGTAGTATGAGTGTCCGGAGAGATGTGATATTCCCATCTCTGGACACAATATTGAATGCGTTGGGCATTGAGATGGATTTGTTTGGTTTAAATAGCAACAGTTTAGTCTTTTTGGGATTAAATAATAGGAGTTTAAGAAACCAGGTTTTTATAATTTGGAAGGCTTTTTCGGTAATGGAGAGTTTGTGTGAGTCATTAGCTGAGCAGACTAATGTCGAGTCATCAGCATATTGTATAACTGTTGCATCTTGGCATATGCTGTGGAGATCATTAATGAAGATGTAGAATAGAAGGGGTCCCAGAACGGACCCTTGTGGGACTCCTGTGGTAATAGGTAGCAGTGAGGATAGGTTGTTGTCCCATCAAACTGCTTGTTGTCTACCATGTAGATAGTTTTGGAACCAGGCTAGTGTATGATCACCAAGGTCAAGATTAGTAACGCAGTGGAGTAGTTTGGGATGATTGACCATATCGAAGGTTTTTGAAAGGTCCAAGAATATGGCAGATGTTAGTTTGCTTAAGTGCCTGTTTTGGTTGATGAGGTTTGCAAAGGAAAGAAAGGCTGTGGTTGTACTGTGGGCAGGGCAGAATCCATGCTAGGTAGAAGAGAGAAGTTGGTTATTAAGTAGGTATGGCACAAGCCAGTGCATTTCTTTGTGCCAGTCCCAAGCCCGGATAAATGGGGAGGGTTGCTTCAGGAAGGGCATCTGGTGTACAACCTAGCCAAATCATTCATGCGGACAGCAAAAAATATTTACATGCCAGATCGGTTGAGGTCCAGGTTAACAACAACTGCCACCAGTACTGTTAGCCAACAGGGTGCTGGCGGAAATTGGGCTATTGTTGGCCGAAGGAGGAGAAGAGGGAGAAGGCATGGCCGAAGGCAGGAAGAGAGGAGAAAGGCTAGGACTGTGGTAGTGAGGGTCAGAACTTTGAATGTTGGCAGTATGACTGGTATAGGGAGAGAGCTAGCCTATATGATGGACAGAAGGAAGGTTGGTATAGTGTGTGTGCAAGAAACCAGATGGAAGGGGAGTAAGGTAAGATGTATCGGAGGTGGGTTCAAATTGTTTTATCATGGTGTGGATGGGAGGAGAAATGGCGTAGGAGTTATTCTGAAGGAACAGTATGCTAAGAGTGTTTTTGAGGTGAAAAGAGTGTCGGATAGAGTGATGTTTATAAAGCTGGAAATTGATGGTGTAATGATGAATGTTGTTAGTGCATATGCTCCACAAGTTGGGTGTGCGATGGATGAGAAAGAAAAATTTTAGAGTGAGTTGGATGAAGTTGTGATGACTGTACCCAAGGGTGAAAGAGTGATGATTGGAGCAGATTTCATTGGGCATGTTGGTGAAGGGAACAGAGGGGATGAGAAAGTGATTGGTAAGTATGGTGTTAAGCAAAGGAATGCAGAAGGTGAGATGGTAGTGGATTTTGTGAAAAGGATGGACATGACTGTGGTGAGAATGTATTTTAACAAGAGGGAGGAGCATAGGGTGACATACAAGAGTGGAGGAAGATGCACACAACACAGGTGGATTATATCTTATGTAGCAGGGCCAGTTTGAAGGAGATTGGAGACTGTAAAGTGGTGACCGGGGAAAAGTGTAGTTAGGCAGCATATGATGGTGGTTTGTAGGATGACGTTGGTGATCAAGAAGGGGAGGAGTGTAAGGACAGCACCAAAGATCAAATGGTGGAAATTGTAAAAGGGTAATTGTGAGGTGGAGTTCAGAGAAGAGTTAAGACAGGCACTGGGTGGCAGTGAAGAGTTACCAAATAGCTGGGTAACTACAGCAGAACTAGTAAGGGAGACTGCTAGGAAGGTGCTTGGTATGACATCTGGACAGAGGAAGGACGACAAGGAAACATGGTGGTGGAATGAGGAAGTACAGGAGAGTATACAGGAGAAAGAAGTTGGTAAAGAAGAAGTGGGATTGTCAGAGAGATGAAGAAAGTAGACTGGAGTACAAGGAGATGAGGTGCATGGCAAAGTGAGAGGTGGCGAAGGCTAAAGATAAGGCATATGAAGAGCTGTATGAAAGGTTGGACACTAAGGAGGGAGAAAAGGACCTGTACCGATTGGCTAGATAGAGGGACCGAGCTAGGAAAGATGTGCAGCAGGTAAAGATGATAAAGGATAATGAGGGAAACATACTCACAAGTGAGGAGAGTGTGTTGAGCAGATGGAAAGAGTACTTTGAGGGGTTGATGAATGAAGAGAATGAGAGGGAGAGAAGGTTGGATGATGTGGGGATAGTGAATCATGAAGTGAAACAGATTAGCAAGGAGGAAGTAAGGAAGATATGAAGAGGATGAAGAATGGAAAGGCTGTTGCTCCAGATGACATACCTGTGGAAGCATGGAGGTGTTTAGGTGAAATGGCAGTGGAGTTTCTAACCAGATTGTTTAATGATATCTTGGAAAGTGAGAGGATGCCTGAGGAATGAAGTGTTTTGGTACTGATTTTTAAGAATAAGGGTGATGTGCAGAGCTGTAGTAACTACAGAGGGATTAAATTGACTAGTCACAGCATGAAGTTATGGGAAAGAATAGTGGAAGCTAGGTTAAGAAGGGACGTGATGATTAGTGATCAGCAGTATGGTTTTATGCCAGGAAAGAGCACTACAGTTGTGATGTTTGCTCTGAGAGTGTTGATGGAGAAGTACAGAGAAGGTCAGAAGGAGTTGCATTGTGTTTTTGTAGACTTAGAGAAAGCATATGACAGGGTGCCTAGAGAGGAGTTGTGATATTGTATGAGGAAGTCGGGAATGTCAGAGAAGTATGTAAGAGTGGTACAGGATATGTATGAGGGTAGTGTGACAGCGGTGAGGTCTGTGGTGGGAGTGACGGATGCGTTTAAGGTGGAGGTGGGATTACATCAAGGATCAGCTCTGAGCCCTTTCTTATTTGCAATGGTGATGGACAGGTTGACAGACTAGATCAGACAGGACTCCCCGTGGACTATGATGTTTGCAGATGATGTTGTGATCTGTAGTGAGAGTAGGGAACGGGTGGAGGAGACCCTAGAGATATGCTCTAGAGAGAAGAGGAATGAAGGTCAGCAGGACTAAGACAGAATATGTGTGTGTGAATGAGAGGGAGGATAGAGGAATGGTGAGGATGCAAGGAGTAGAAGTGGCGAAGGTAGATGAGTTTAAATACTTTAGATCAATAGTTCAGAATAATGGTGAGCGTGGAAAAGAGGTGAAGTAGAGAGTACAGGCAGGATGGAGTGGGTGGAGAAGAGTGCCGGGCATGATTTGTGACAGACGAGTACCAGTAAGAGTGAAAGGGAAGGTCCTACAAGAGGGTAGTGAGACTCAGCTATGTTAGATGGGTTGGACAGTGGCATTGACAAAAAGGCAGGAGTTTGAGCTGGATGTGGCAGAGTTAAAGATGTTAAGATTTGAACTGGGTGTGACAAGGGTGGACAGGATTAGGAATAAGTATATTAGAGGGTCAGCCCAGGTTGGAAGGTTTGGAGACAAAGCCAGAGAGGCAAGATTATGTTAGTTTGGACATGTGCTGAGGAGGGATGCTGAGTATATTTGGAGAAAGACGTTAAGAATGAAGGTCACAGGAAAAGAGGAAAGCCTAAGATAAGGTTTATGGATGTGGTGAGAGAGGACATGGCAGGTGGTTGGTGTGACAGAGCACGGTGCAGAGGACAGGAAGAAATGGAAACAGATGATCCACTGTGGCGACCCCTAACAGGAACAGCTGAAAGACTATGATGATGGTAGAGATGGGTTGGAACTGGAAGGCAGTTTGGGGACTGACTGCAGGTTTGGGGATATTGGTGGTGGTGGTGGTAGTAGTAGTAGTAGTGGGTTGTTGAACTAGTTTAGAGATGGTTTCTATGAAGTATTTGTTGAATGATTCAGGTATGTTGGTGATTTCACCAGTGGAGGTTGGCGATGGGGAGGAGGGTTTGCCGGGGTGAAGTAGTTTGTTTGTTTATTCCTGCCCAGAATTTTTTGGGGGTTGTTTTGTTGCCTGTTTTGCAGATGTAGGAAATAAATAATTATTTTTATCCTGGAGAATAATTTTTTTGGTTTAGTTTCCAAGTTTTTTTTAATTGTTCTCTAGTTGCTGTAGTTTTTGTGCCTCTCCAGTGATGCCAAGCTCTATTCCTTTGAGAAATCATATTTTTAGTCTCTTTGGTGATCTGGGGGCAGTATTCATTTTGAGTTTTGTGGTACGAGGTGGGGCATGGGCATCTAGGATTTTTAGGAAAGTGTTGTTGAATTGGATTACAACAACTTCTAGAGGTACTTCTTTTAGTATGTTCCAGTTATGGTATTTTAGTTCAAGTTTGAATTTGTGTGGGTCAAAGTTATTTTTGTTCCGGGTAGTTTGTATTAATGGGGTAGAGTTGGCATGGATTTTGTATTTTAGTAAGAAGGTGGGTTGGTGGTCACTGAGGGTGTCCGGAAGGACTCCTGCTTAGTATGGAGTACTGGTCTTATTATCAAGATCCAATCTAGGAAACTTTCTTTGATTTGTAGCATTTCCTAGCGTAGTGCTAGATTGAATGACTTGGGAGAAGCTTTAGAGATTAATATGGTTGGTGGGGTTAGTGGTTGAGCAAGTGTTCCAGTCAATATTAGTCACCTAGGATGATGGTTTCTTGAGGAAGATTTTGGTTAACCCAGTGTAGGAGGGATTCTATGGAGGGAGTGTTGTTGCCTGGTCGTATATAGCCAGTGATAACATTGATTTTTTTTTTTTTGTCACTAAGTTTGAGTTTGGCTAGGAGAAGTTCAGAAGTATTGAGGGAAGAGATTGTAGGATTAACAGTACACATTTTTAAGTTGTTTTTGTAAAGTAATGCTACCCCACCCCCTTTTTTGGATAGTCTATCTTTTCATAATACGTTGTACCCAGGTGGGAGGGACTCGCTGTTTGGTGGTGTGGGTTTTAACCATGTTTCAGTTAAGGATAGTAAATCTGAATAGGTGGATATTAAAGCATGGAGTACATGTACTTTGGTTATTTATGCTTGATATTTAAGCGGTTTTATATATCTATCTATATATATATATATATCTATATCTATATATATATATATATCTATATCTACATATATATATAACCTGACAGCCCAATGCGGCTGCCGATCAAGCACACCTGATGCAGAATGGTAGTTAACTATAAACTTAGCTGAACTGTTTCTTTTTCATCCCGTCCCTAAACTTAAATTAACCTCTGTAGTCCTTATTTTAAAACCCATTCTCTAACCCTAATTCCAACCCCTTACTAATGCTGCTACTGCTGTTTCAATGGGCAGCAAGAACTCACCATCCATTGATGTCAGAGCCACACAGGTGGTGCTTGTTTATTAGCATCTCAATGTGTTCTAATCTATACAGTTGATGTCTATGCATGCATATGAGGGGTGCTGAATCCCCCCATTCTACTTTTTTAAATGTCCATACAAAATGTGTAACTTTATTTTTTTGTCTAGTGGATGGAGAGGGAGGTAGCAGCCACCCCCCCAAGTGCATGGTCCTGCAACCAAAATTAAACTGGATTGTATTTTGAACTGTAACATGTGTATGTTTCCTGTTCTATAGGTATGTGTTGCTAGTCCACGGATGTGAGGCAAGTCGCTGTTACACTGGTGGAAACCCCCTTCACATTCCTTATAAACATGAAATGATACAAAAAATGGTATATCCCACAGCTTTCCACATACCATAGAAAAGCATTTAAGCAGTTTGCCGGTGCTATGCTACTTGATCCATAGCGTTCTGTATTACTTTTAATAATTTGTGAAACTTTCTACTGGTAATTAAAGTAAAATACAATATAAAAATATTGCACTGCAAGGTCCGCTTGTTGACATGCATATTTTATGATGAAAAGAGCACCTTTGAAAATACAGCAGCTAAACGGGGACATCAATCATCACAGTACTAATATAATTGGACAGAGACTGCTACTCATAGTTTGCTTCATTTTAACCTGGTAGTTCTTGCATGAACAGGGACAACAAAAATAAATCTTTTTTTCAAATAACAGTAACACGGAGCATTAAAAAATTTAAGATAACACTTGCATGATTCAGTAATTTACCTCTAAGAAATTGTACATAAACCTTTGCTTCTGACAGTAAGTGATGAAGTGCCTCAATTTTAACAAACGTTTCATGTGCATTTTCCATAAAGTGGAGAGAGATTACACTCTTTGTTTTAAATTCATAGTTGTGTTCTTTGCTTGCACTAGCTTTGAAAAGTACTGACAAACCTTTAGACTACTCAGAATCAGCAGCTGTAGTTGACTAAAATAGTTTGTGCTGTGTTAGAAGGCCCTCTTCTTACACAAATATTTTTCCAGGATTCTGCTGAAAACTAATACATTCCCTTGACCTTATGCCACTTTCACATTTTTTTTTAAGAACAAGAAATATCTTTATTAAATAATCGCTTATGACATAGGCAATCATACATTTATAAAAATGAAAACAAAACATATTGACATAGTTTAGTTGCAAATATTATACATCACAAACCATATTGAAGTAATTGTAGTTGCAAACCTTATGCATCACTTTTAATGTATCCGGTCATTATCAGTCAAACATTGCATAGCTTATTCAGATCCTGCCTTCTTTTAAACCTTGTTCCTCCTCTGCATGTATTGTTCCCACAATTCCAAATTTTCCTATGTAATTTGCTCCTACCCTTTTCTAAAGATCCCATTTCTAGTTGTATTTTCTCTGTTACTACATTCACTACTTCTAATAAAGTTGGTTTAGACTTTGATTTCTATTTTTTAGTAATTGATTTTTGACAGGCACCAAGTTAGACTTGGAAGGCTATAGTATGTCTAGGCAATTCCGATTCTGTATCATAGCTCAACTTAGTTATACCAGTTTTCTCATCCAGTTTCTCTGACAGAGCAGTCTGCAGGAACTCTCTAAAGTCTGCCAACTCATTTCATACCCAGAAAGTATGTTCCCAGTTACCTCTTTTTTCCCCTTCACACTTCCAGCATTTGCTGTCTACCTGAGGAAAAATTATTTGAAGTATCCTTGGGGTATAAAAATACCTATGTAAACACTTCCAAGGAAAAATCCTAAATGTTCTAGATTTTTTTTTGCATATTTGGGCGACATACGTATATATCCCCATTGTTTCTTTGTGAATTGCTTATCCAGTCTCTCTTCCCAATCCTTTCTAATCTTCTCTGATTCTTATAATTATCATGCAATATTTTATATGCTGTACCAATTATTTCCTTTATTAATGGCAGCTTCTGTTCTAGATTCTACTAAAACCTCTTACCAGTGCTGGTCTTTAGTTTAGGACTTCCCTATTTTTTTTTTTTTGTCTTTCCCTGTACTCTTATCAGTCCTTGATAGGGGAAGGCAATCTCTGTCTTGCAGTCAAAATAAATTCTTGGCCTCTTCCTGTTCAATTACATTTCCCTCTCTAGTTATTTGCTCACAATACCTTTTATTATTTTTTATACCAGTTTTCTCCAATAAATTCCAGACCCCTCTTGCCTGTTGTCTGTTTCCTTAATTGCAATCATCCCTATCGGCAGAATCTCTTTTCTCCATTCCTGTGTTGGCTTAGTTGTTAGAAGATCTTCTGCTTCTTTATGAATATAATAATTTAATCAGTTGTTCTCCGTAAAGGTCTGTATCCAAAAATCCCAGTTTCTCCCTGTTAGTTGAGCTTCCTCCCTGTTGTATTATCATCATCATCATCATCTGTTTCTACTTTGAATTATAGTTTTCTGCTTGTGCTATGTATAGGAGCCTTAACTGTGTTGCTCTGAAATACCCCTTCAACTCAGGTAATCTTAATCCGCTCTGTTCTATCAGAAGAATAAGATTATCCCATTTGATTTTTACCGTCTCCCCCTCCCAGATAAATTCCTTCAGCTATTTGCTAATTGCTATCAGCAACATCTCTGGTTGGTAAAAAATATACCTGATCTGTGTATAAGACTAAAGGTACTAAAAACATCTTAACTGTTTTATCTTACTATCGATGTCCATGTAACAGAGCTTCCCTTTTCTCAGTTTTTGTATTGTCTTTTTTCTTCCCACATATCCTTAGCTGCCACACCACTATCATTTTTGTTCCATACTCCTAAATACTTCATTTTATCATGTTCCTATAAATATGGATATTGCTGAACTGGTTCGTATGTGGGTACATAATTTACCACTATTTTTTTTTTTTTTTGCTTCATTAATTTTGTATCCAGGAAAGGTTTAAAACTGTCTCAGTATGTTCCACAACACTGTAATATCTCTTTCTGGTTTTATCACGTATAAAATAATGTCATCTGCAAACAGAGCCAGCTTTTCTTAACTACCGTACCAATTATGTCCTTGAATTTCTCAGCCCCTTATTTTCTTTGCAAGTGATTCTAAATTTAATGTAAATAAAAAGGGGAGAGAGGACACCCCTGTCTGGTTCCTATTTTCAAGCAGAGATTATCCGAGAGGACCTCACCCACTTTAATTTTTGCCTCTGATCCTTCATATATCCTCCTAATCAACCTTATAATTTTGTCAGGGAATGCAGATGCTTCCATTGCTCTGGTCATATAATCCCAGTTTACTCTGTTAAATGCTTTCCTTGCATCAAGACCCACTAGAAACAGTGGTAGTTTCTTGCATTCTGCTTCCCTCTGGATCATCACTGTCTGTTTGTTGTCAAATGTTTGCCTCCCCTCCATAAAACCACATTGATCCATATCTATCAATTTTGGCATCACTTTTAGCCATTATAGACAGAAGCACTTATTGAAATGGGTCTGTATGAACTGTATCTGATGGATCTTTACCCTCTTTATGTAGTACACCTTCTACCAGGATGTTGGTACTTCTCTTGCTCTTAAAATACTGCTAAACAAAACCTTCCAGATCTTCATCGGTTATTCCCTCTTAGCTTCCAAACTTCCACAGGAATATCACCTCATCCTGAGGACATTCCTTTTAGATTGGTTATATATCACCAGTTATCTCGTCTCCTCCTATCCTAACTGTTAATAATTGTGCCTTCTCTCCTTCTAGCCTTGGCATATTTAATTCTTCCATAAACATTTCCATTTGTACATTTCTCTGCTCTGTACAGACTTTCATAGAATTTCCAAAATATTTCTACAGGATCCCTAGTTGTCTTCCTTGTAATAGGTTCCATAAGCTTGGTGACAACCCGTTCTACCTTTGTCTGAGTTGTTGTGTTAAAGTTAAGTTTTTGTGTTGTAAAGTTATCAAGAAACAGTTGCTTAACAGCAATCTTTCTAAACTCATGCATATGGTCAAGGCTGTCCCTTTTTTGTTTAGCATTCTGTAGTTGCTCCCTTACTTGTTCTGTGAGATTCCCTCTGTTTTGCAATACTTTAGTATTTGTCAGTTCGTCTAAATCAGGGGTGTCCAACCTTTTCAGTTGCAAGGGCCGCAATGGTCTGGGGGCAAACGGCAGGTGAGGACCAAAAAAAAAAAAAAAAAAAAAAAAAGGTCTCACATTAACTGAAGAGCAAAAAAAAAAAACCGAAAAAAAACAGGTTTATGCGGACTAATGTGGCTGTATTGTAGGTTACTTTGAACAATGAATAAATTAATAAATACACTCTCACACTCTCACACGCACACACGCACACACGCGCATGCTATTTCCAAACCCTTGGCCTCCAACTCAAGTCTCTTTAGCTCCAGATGGATGTTTAAGTCCTATGACATGTGGAAAGGTTGAACTGTCCATTTTCTGAGAGTTTTACATCTCCACAGCCAGTCTGATTGTCCTCGATGTTGCTGTTCTGTGATGCAGCTGTGCCTAAAGCTGCAATCATGTCTGCTTTAGTCAGGTTAGCATACACAAGTCCTTTAGTCTGGCACATTTCAGCCAACTGGCTCCTTGTCAGCTTGCCATACTCCTCTGCTGACATGCTTGCCTGCTCTCCCTAACTAAGCTAACAAAAAATAATAAGTAAAACAATTGTGATATGATCTTTGAATGTTCACTGTATGGCTGGCTGAGAGTACAAACACCTTCAGTGATCACAAGCTAAGTCCCTTTTATCATCCCCCCATAACCTCCAAACAATGAAGGTGTACATACAGACAGTGCAAGAAATCTGGACAAAGCCTGACAAAATGGGGGGACAAAGGCCCCAAAATAGGGACAGATTTTTAAATATTGCTATTATAAACTTAGAAAGTTGACAGAGTAACAGCGTTTGTGTTAACATACATTTTCTGAATGATTTGAAGTCTGAAACTCAAATGTATGTCATTATTTAGTGACTTCAATCCTCAGATCATCCCAGGTATTTGCCAGAAAACCACAAATGTTATGAGGAACAGACAAAAATATGAGGCAAAAATCTGGACAGTTGAGAGATATGGTCAGGATTCAAGGAAGATTTAACTGTCAAATTGATTAAATTCCAAAGTAAAACACGTAGTGGCCTGGAAGCTACAGAGGGCTGAATTAACACTGCTGTTATACAGTCAAAATGTATTACTACCTGAAACAATCAAAAAGCAAAAGGGAAAGCATTCAGATAATCAGTAAAACACACGGGGTAAAGTGAAGTAACAGATGAACAGGAAAACATGGGGATGATACTGGCTTGGATGGATGAAAACTTTGAACTTGTAGATCTCTAAATTGTGACAGAAAGCCTAAGTCTATTGGAAATTGACAGGACTTTGAAAAATGATTGACACAAGTAATCTGTTTTAAGACTAGATCCTCAAGTTGTTATTAGCAAATATTATGTGTGTAATATTCAACTACCAGGTCATATTCTAACAACAAATTTTCAAATAGTTTTCAGCATTAGTCCGCCTTCCCACCTCATACAGTAAGCCAGGGCCTTGTTAGTTATTAAAATCCAGCACCATAAAATGGACAGCAAACCATCACTTCTTCATTTTCCTCAGCCAATGGTCAAATAAGATATAAATGCACAGCCAAAAACTGGAGGACAGCATATTAAGCCAAAATTAATGTATATCTGGCCTCAGACATCCTAACGACCTAACCCTATGCACAGTTCTACATAATAATGAAACAGTGTAAACTTCACATGGCCAGTGATATGTTCACAGGCCCTGCCTTTCCCTAGTAGAGTCAGTGTGCAAATTTTACATTCAGAATATTTCTCTTTACATAACAAAAGAAATGCCAATGTTAACAGCTATGCTACATAATATACGCCAATGAGGAAATCACACACTTTACCATAGGCCTGCAAAAATCTGCCCTTATCTTAGGAAGCCATATCCAGTGTGTAATGTCTAAGTAAGGCATGGATTCTGCATCAACTGTAGTCTTTTATGATGCTTATAAAACAAATGTTTCATTGTCAGTGTAGTAGGCAGTCCCTGACAGGAAGCATAAGAAAAAGAACATGCAGAGATTTTACTGTTTTGAGCCTTGACACAGTGTAAAACCACACAACAGAAGAAAGACACATGACAGTTAACTGAAAAGTCTGCCAAAAAGAACATTTTTTAACAGTCTAATTCTAGTCTAGAAGCTACATTTTATATGATGAAGAAAACATCTAATTCTAAAATCTTCTACTTCTTGACAAAATAATGAAGATCTAATTTCTTTATACTTGCAACATATATTTTTGTTTTACTTTAAATCACCTTTCAGATTTCAAGTAAAACACAATTATGCTATATTTATCAGACACAAACTATATAAAAGCATCAACACAAGAAATATACATTTAGTAAAGCAATGTTTATGAAACAAATGCATTTTTATTTACAGTTGATTTCAATGTTGCTCACAGTAAAGTGTGTAGTTCAGAAACATGAAATATTTAAGATGGCCAAAAAAAATAATTTTAATACACTTTTGCTTTTTAAACCAGCAATTAAATCTATATAGCAACACATCTTGTAACTTACCTTTGTTGTAGTGTAGTCGGTGTGTACACAACGAAATAAACTAAAAAAATAATAAATCCTCTCTCTAGTAACAAAGATTGTGAAAAAAATATACATTAAAACCTAGCATATAGGTTTTGACTGCTTATTTTTTCACATTTCATTTACCAAAGTTGTCTAATAATTATGGAGTTCAAGAACTATATAATCTAATAAAAAGAATCAATCCAATACTGCTGTTATTTTAAGATGGCAAAGTGATACGCTATTACAAAGCAAGAAATGCTTTCAGTAAACAATGCTGTTGCAGTACTTTTCAGATTTGCTAACTATGTTTATATGTAGAGATATGCATAATAATTAATGATCCTTCAATAAAATAATTTATGAATCATTGCAAAAATGCTGACTAGAAAAATAGGAAAAAGGCTTTTTTCTTTTTGCAAACTCTATATCCCAAACTAGCTCAATTTAAAAATAGTGCTTACTATGTGCTGTGAGAAACTTGTATACCAAGCAAAATGTATTAGTTAAAACATTTTGTTTTTCTGCATTACTGCTTGCTCACTGGGGCAAGATCTACATTTATGTTTAATGAAGCATGAACAAGATTCTGTACTCATCTCCGGCAGAAAAGATAAAAAACTCCAAATACCAACACCTTAGGTACAAAATGTATTGTTAATGATTACCGTTTCTTAACTGCTTACATCGTCATTGTTCAAAGGCCACCTTCTTGTGAAGTGTGTATATATTCTTGGCTGTAACTGAATGGGCACACACAGTGAGAATCAGGAAGCGTACTCAGCAATGGAGCACTCAAAGATGCTGTTTTCATTTCTTCGTTACTTGCTGCCAGTACTAGGTTTCTCGGTGATCTGTCTAGGTGCATTCCTTGTCTCACTCGGTAATAGTTGCCAAAGTAACATAGAACTTATGTTAGCTTACATACTAATCATTGTTGGCTTCCTTCTCGTGTTAGCTGGCATTTTCTGGAGTACTTTCTATCTAGTTGTAGTCTACGCTACGATCTCGCTCCTTCCTGCAGCTTTTCTTTTTAAAAATAGCCCGAACGGTGTTTTCGCGCATGCGCATACCAGCGAAAAGACGCTGGTATGGGAAATACGTAAAAAAAAGAAAGTTGGCGCATGCGCAGAAGAGCAAAACTACGCGGACGTGTAAACACACGGAAAAAAAGTGAAATTAAATTTAAATTTAAGGGTCGCGAGCCGCATGGAAGAGCTCTGAGGGCCGCGGGTTGGACACTCCTGCTCTAAATGATCCTTTTTACTTCTTAACCATATCTCCCTTTCTTTTATTTCCGCCCTATTTTTAAGTTCCATTTTAATTTTATTCCACTCCCTAGCTATACTTTCAGAAGAAGTTTCTATCTTCTGTAGTGGCTTCTTAATACTTTTCACTTCCCATTCCTCAAATTCCTGTCTTTTTAACAGATAGGTGGGAAAGCACCAGTGTCTCATTTTTATTTCATTACCCTGTGTTTTTTAGTTATTGGAGCATGATCTGAAATAGTTATTGGATGCATATCAAGACCTTCAACTTAAATGTACATGTTCCTGTAAAATGTAAATTCTGTCTAGCCTAGTCCCGTTTTTGTATCTTGTGGAGTAATATGTAAATTCACTACGAATTCCTAGTACTGAATTCACATCTTCCATGCCAAATATTTTCAGAAATGTCTTTAAAAATCTACCCTCCTTTGTTATATTTCCTTTTCTGGACCCCACAGATACATCACCATTGCAAATCAAATTCCAGTCCTCACCTGTTAGTGCTGCGGTAGTGTTGTCGCCTCACAGTAAGATGTTGTCCTGTTCGATTCTCAGCTAAAACGTCTTCTGTGTGGAGACATGCGTGAATGGGTGTACCTTCGTTGAAGGTTGTGCGTCAGGGCTGGCAACTCGTTACATAAAAATCTACTGCTAATCATTAGCAGATCAGAGTTCCGCTGTGGCGACCCCTAACCGGGAAAAGCCGAAAGATACAACAACAACCTATAAGTAATATTCCTTGCTGAAAGCTGATTATTTCTCCCAGAATTTTCTTTAGCTCTATTATAGCAGTTTTTGGTGGAATATAAACGCATGCCAGTAACCCCCTAGTACTTCAAGTCTACCATTATTGTCTTTTTTTTTTTTTCACTATTCTTACTATTGGAGCTCCTCTTGCAATTAGTATAAGCACTTCTCACTTCCTTTGCCCCAGGTATTTTGCTGATTAACCATCCCAAAAAACTTTCTTTATCAAATTCACATGTTCAGTTCTTTCCAAGTGTCTCTCCTTTAGCATAGCTATCTGCATTCTACATTTTTAATATAGTTCACTACTCTTTCTTTTTTTGGATTTATCTGTGAGACCATTAGCATTTAAAGATAATTATAGAAAGAATTGTATTCTTGAGGGATCATTATTCCTATCTTTTATATATAACAACATCTTTTTTGTTAAGTGTCATAGTGGCAGCTTTTGTGTTACATGCATTCACTGTTTGGCAGGTTAATCTTTTATGCAACTGTTTCTTGTCCTCGCCATTTCAGCCTATGTCATTTCTTGCACAACTTTTTGTTTTATTGAAAACCCCCATATAAAATACACACCACACACACACACACATACACACACACACACACACACACACACACACACACACACACACACACACACACACACACACACAAAATCAATCCCCCCTAAAACCTACTAACTTAATAATAACACACAAAACTATATACATCTTCAAATATTGAAGTTTTACCCCTTGTTATGAATAGAAGTTCCAGACTGACAGCCACACAGACTCCAGCTAAAGAGAAAGAAAGCTTATCCATGCTAAGACGCATGGTAGAGCCTATGATTCTGTTAAGTGCTCTCTGGCTTTGCCTTATCTTTATAGCTCTCCTAGCTGGGAAACACTTGAATGCTTTCAGAAAACATTTTCTCCAAGCCATATATCTTTATCAGATTGTCTGCTAGTGACATGGGAACCAGATAGAGGGGTGTTGACTAGAAAAAGACCTTATAAAATTCAATATTCTTTTTCATTTACTTGCTTTTTGTCAAAACCTGTTACTGTATAACACTAACACAGTCGTTCCCCTATGCAAGAATGAGAAAAATCACAATAATTTTTCTTTTTGTCATGCTCTTTCAACCAGATCCATTCTTTACATTGCAGTGCCTACATTTCTTAAAACTAAACAATGAGAAAGAGAAAAGAAGGGGAAAGAAATAAAAAGAATAAACAGAAGCACCTATTTACATTAGTATGCCCATTACACTTAAAAATAACTGAAAAAGCTTTACTTTATAACATGCAGGGGAAAATCATGCAGTACTTAAGTAATACTGTTAAGAAAAAAATTGTTTTACTTAGTTAACTCTCTCCCTCTTTTTCCCCTTATGAACATTAATGACATGAAATAGGGGATATGCTGTAGGGTCCCCTATAAGTTTAAAAGTCCAATATTTTCAGATTTTCTTGTTCTGTTCTGGTTCACAAATATAATTATTGATTTGTAATCCCACGTTTGTCAGTTTCCAGGTCACTGATTTTAGTCTCCAAATGTTAATGATATGAAGTAGGGCATATGCTTTAGAGTCCCCTGCAAGTTTAACAAAGTCCAAGAAAGTCTATCTTTTCCAGATTCTTTTGTCTTGTTCCTGTTCATCTCCATCTCCCAAACCCTGTCTCTGCTTCATCTCCAGTGCACTCTCGTTTCTTCTGGGCAGCTTCTGTGCTTGTTTCTGTCGAAACACTGTGAAGGGTTTCACTGGCATAGGCTCTCTGTTGTCTTTATTACCAGAAGAACAAGAAGCAAAATCTCCTTCTGTTTCACAGTTCATTTTTGTTGGACAAACTTTTGTATTCCTTCCTTAGCATGCACTGCATCAAAACATGCTGCTGTTCCTCTAGGGAGAAAAAAATTGAGGGTAGCTGGGTACAGCAGTTGAATCTCACTCCTGCTTTTTGGCATGCCCTATATAATGGAATAAATTTATTCCTCTTCGTGTTGTGCAATAAGTAGTCATTCTCTGTAAACACTCTGCTGTCTCCCACTTTTAGTACTTTGTCTTTCTGCCACAGTTTTGTTAGAATCGACTCCTTCTGCTGGTAGGATTGAATTTTTACTATTAAAGATCGAAGTTGTTCTGTCCTTAGCCAGGTTTGGAATGTATACACAGTGTGCCCTTTCAATTAACAATTCTTGTTGTGGAATACCAGCCCATTTGCTTATTTGTACTTTCATAAAATTAATACAGTTTGTTCCTTCTACCTTCTCTGGTACAACATGTGCTCTGTCCTCTAATTGTATTATTTTTTGAAACGTCTCTTCTTGTGCAGTCTCATACTCAGACAGCCTTTTCTTCATTTCAGCTTCTGAGTTTTGCAGTTCTGTCACCTTATGTGAATATCTGTTCAAAGTTTCTTCTATTTTTTTTCCAGCTCATTATTGTTTGTGTTGATATACTCCATTGGGGTTTTGTTTATTTTAACCAAGTCTGTATGTAGCTGCTTTTTACTTTCATCTAGGTTGTTGATATACTCCATTGGGGATTTGTTTATTTTAACCAAGTCTGTATGAGACTTGTAGCTGCTTTTTACTTTCATCTAGGTTACTGGAAGTCTTGTCTGGAACTTTCAATGCTTCTTTCTGAACAACCGTAGTACTTTTCCCAGTCTGAATTTTTTTTCCTCAACATTTGTAGCTGATTTTCCTCCAGGTCCTTTATATTTCTTTTTTTCCTGGCATCTAGGCAGTATACTTACTAGTCAGTTACTGAAATTTACCAGAAATCTAGGTCCACTGGCTTTCTCCGCTAAGTTTTTGTTTTCAGACTGGGAGAGAGAGAGAGAATTAAGTTGTTACTCCATTTGCAGCCATCTTGGAAGTCCAATGTTTACAAACCATGTTGACACAATTGTAGTTGCAATGTATAATGTTTGCAATTGGCATTGTGTCGCTATGGTTTGTTTTCATTTATATAAATGTAAGATTGCCTCTGTCCTACATGATAATTTAATAAAGATGTTTCCTGTTTAAAAAAAAATGTGCTCTGGAGTTATCAAAAAACTGTTGGCTAACGGCAGCCTTTCTAAACTCATGAATGTTATTTAGGTAAGCCCTTATTTTCTGTTTAGCATTCTGCAAACCCCTCCTCTTCTTCTGAGATTCCCCCTATTCTGCAGTACTTTAACTTTTGTCAGTCCCTCTAAATAATTCGTACTACTTAACCCTATTTCTCTTTCTTCTGTTTCCACCTTATTTTTAAACTCCACTTTAATTAAATTTTATTCCAGTCCGTAGCTGTATTTTTAGAAGTTTCTATCTTCCTTAATAATTCCCAAATAATTTCAGTACTCATTCCTTAAATTCCTGTCTTTTTAACAGGTGGAAAAACACCAGTATCTCATTTTTATTTCATTACTTTGCATTTTTTGTAGTTATTATTGACATATGATCTGAAGTAGTTATTGGATGTGTATCAAAACTTTTAATTACATGCACATGTTGCTGTGAAATGTAGTTTCTTTCTACCCTAGCCCAGTTTTTGTACATTGGGGAATAATATGTAAATTCATGCACAAATCCTATTACTGAGTTCACGTTTTCCATGCCAGATATTTTCATAAGTTCCTTCGACAGTCTACCTTCTTTTGCTATGTTTTCCCTTCTGTGCCCCCATATACATAATCACTGCTGCAAATCAAATTCCAGTCCTCACCTATAAGTAATATTTTCTGTTGAAAGCTGATTATTTCTCCCAGACTTTTCTTGTATTCTGCCTACAACTGCTATAGTGAAGCTTAAGTAAATGCCAGTGTAACCATCCTCCCTTGTCAGTAGCCCCTAGTACTACAAATCTACCGTTATTATCCCTTTCTTCCTCTTGTATCACTATTGGAGCTCATCTTTCAATTAATGTAAACACTCTTATTTTCCTTTGTCCCAGATATTCTGCTGAATAACCATCTTGAATTCCTTTCTTTATTACATTTTACATGCTCATTTCTTGACAGATGTGTCTCCTGTAGCATAGCTATTTGCACTGTGCACTTAAGAGTTTTATACAAAAGTGAAAGAGTACTAATCTGTGAGAACATTCACATTTAAAGATGATATAAGAAAGTGCTGTCATCATGTTAAGAAATTATTTCCACTTTTTGTGTAACAACTTTTTTAATGTCTGGTTTCAGTTTTTGTTACATGCATACACTTATGTTTTGCAGGTTGATCTTATTATACAGTTGTTTCTTGTCATATCTATTTGAACCTATGTCACATCTTACAAAACAGTTTGTTTTAGTGAAAACACTGAAACACAAAAACAACCCCCCAGAACTCCCCTAAAACCTGTTAACTTAGTATTACCACACAAAACTATGTACATCTTCAAATATTGAAGTCTAACCTTCCTAATAAGAACACTTGTCCCAGACTGACAGGCACAGACTTGGCTTAACCTATAAGGAAGGTATTCCACGCTAAGATGCATTGTACAGCCTGTGTTTCTACTTCCATTAAGTGCCATCCGTTTTTCTTTTATCCTTTACTCTCCCAAATTAGAACACTTGAATGCTTTCAAAATATTATCTCCTAGCCATTGAAAGAAAGATGTAGTCTGTTTTATTGCCTCTTATCAGATTGACTGCATAGAGACATGAGAACCAGATACACAGTTGCCTGTACTTTACTCCTCTTCTGCCTGGTGTACATTGAATAAGCATTTTCTGCAAACACTTTATTACCTCCCACTTTTAACACTTTGTCCTTAGGATTGCATCTTTACTATTAAAGGTCTGGGCTGCTTTCTCATGGCAAGGTTTGGAGCATACAGAGAAATTTGACACCCACATCCACTCCACAGTCAAGAAAATCCACCAAAAGTTAGGTCTCCTATACAGGCGCAACTGCTTCCTTAAGCCCCTCTACCTGTCAAACTCTTGGCATCCACCTTCCTACTCCCCTCCCTTATGTATGTTGCCTCTCATTTCGCCAATCTCCATCTTGGCCTTCGGTCCAAACTTGAATCCTGCTACCACACGATCTCCAAATTTGCAACCAATTCAAAAAAACTCATCCCATCACTGCCACTCCCTCGTCACCCTCAACTGGCTTGAACTACCCAACTACCTGTTACCTACAACTTACCATTGCCCACAAGCTCATCTCTAAACCTGCCAACTTCCCAGGTCTCGCTACTTCTTAAAACCTTACATTCCTAACTGCTCACTCAGATCCAAAAAAACAAAATCTCCTTCAGGTCCACAAACCTGCACGACCTCCTGGCCATCTACTGCTGTCCCACTCCTTAGCTAAACAGTGGAACTCTCACCCCTCACACCTATGCAGCCTTCCTAACCATACAAATTTCAAATCTCAGCTACTCTCTCATCTTTCTTCCAAATGGGAATGCCTTTGTCACGCTCCAACTTAAACCCCTCCCCCCTCATTCCACCTTGCACGGACTCATCCAGCTACCTCTACTATTACTTCATCCCACCCAAAACAATCCCTCCCCTACTAAAAACGAATTTTCTCTCTCATACCTATTGTACTATACTCTCCAATCTCAAATGTACTATTACCCTCTCCATGCATAATATTTTCCTAACCTACTAATGGCTAGTAGCTATATATTTTGAAATGTTAAACCTACAGTTGAGTTTATAACAAAAATATTCACTTTATGTAAATGTTGAAATTTCTGTATTGAATTATGTCTTTTCATTTTTTGTAACATGACCAGCCAATTGCAAATATCATGGAGCTCATCTGTAAATGTTTAATTAGCTGTATGAACTATGTCTTTTTGTAACTTGTGAAATGTAACTTGCAATTATTGTGGAGCTTTTCTCCCCGGGCCTCCACTGAAAATGGGCTCTTCTTGGCCTAGTGGACTTCCCCGGTCATCAAACTTTAAATAAATAAAATGTGCCCTTTCAGTTAACAACTGCCGTGGAATACCAGTCCAGTTGCTTATTTGCATTTTCATAAAATTAATACAGTCTGAGCCTTCCAATTGCTATGGTACAACAGAAAATCTCAGGTTTTCCCTACATCATGCTGTATCCTCTAATTCTACTATTTTTTGAAACTCCTCTTCTTGAGCATTCTCATACTCAGCCAGCATTTTCTTTATTTCAACTTCTGATTTCTGACTTTTTATCAGCTCATCTAAATATGTGTTTAAAGGTTCTTCCAGTTTTTCCAGCCTTTTGTTATTTGAGTTGATATACTCCTTCAGTGTTTCATTTATTTTAATTTTCTCTGAGCACATTTGACTTATTTTTTCCTCTAGATTACTGGAAGTCCTGTCTTGCACCAGAGCTGTACCTTGAACTGCTTTTTGCTGAACAGCTACAGGATTCTTCCCATCCAGTGTTTTCTCCTCACTTTTTATCATTTATTTTCTTTCAGGTTCTCCAAATTTCTTTTTTGCTGACATCCAGGTAGAGCACTTACTAGCCAGTTACTGGAATTTACCCAAAAAGACAGGTTCATGACTTCTAAGATGGCCGCATGTTGAGTAATGGCTTAATAATAACTCTCCCAGTGTGAAAACAGAAACTCAACAGAGAAGGCCAGTAAAATTTTGTGTTTATGGTTAAATTTCAGTAACTGGCTAGTAAGTGTATTGCCTGGATGCCAGGAAAAAGGAAATACAGAGCACCTGGAAAAATAATCCACTACAAAAAGTGAGGAAGTAACATAACTGGGGAAAGTTCTGCAGCTATTTGGCAAAAAGCAGTGCAACTTCCAGACATTACTTCCAGTAACCTACAGGAGGATAAAAGACAACCGCACACAGACCTGGTTAAAATAAACAAAACATTGATAGAGTATATCAACACAAACAGCAAATGGCTGGAAAAAAAATGGGAGAAGCTTTAAACAGATATTCAGATGAGGTAATCGAGTTGCAAAATCAGAGGGTGAAAGGAAGAAAATCCAGGCTGAATATGAGACTGCTCAGGAAGAGATTTTTCAAAAATAAATGGAATTAGAAGACATAGGAAAAACCTGATTTTTTTCAGCTATACCAGAGAAGCCAGAAAGAACAGACTGCATTAATTTTATTAAAACACAAATAAGCAATTGGACTGGTATTCCACAGCAGGAGTTCTTAGTTGAAAGGGCATGTCGTGTGTATGCTTCAAACCTGGCTATGAGAAAGCAACCTAGACCTTTAATACTAAAGATGCAGTCCTAATAGCAGAAGAAGTTGATTCTGACAAAACTGTGGCAGAAGTACAAAATACTAAAATTGGGAGACGGCAGAGTTTTTGGGGAGAATGATTACTCATTGTACACCAGGCAGAAGAGGAGCAAATTCATTCCACTAGTCAGGGAATGTTGAGAGAGATGTGTGAAATTCAAACTGCTCTACCCAGCTGTCTTTAAGCTATTCTTCTCTGGAGGGACAAAAGTCATTTTTTGATGAAGTATATGCCAAGGAGGAAATGCAAAAGTTTGTCCAACAAAAAGTGAGCTGTGAAACAGGGGATTCTGCTTCCTGTTCTTCTGGTAATAAAGACCACATAGAGAATGTACCTGTGAAACCTTTTTCACCATTTCAAAGGATAATCTTGGAGTAAAGGCAGGGAGCACAAGAGTTGATTAGATGAATTGAGAGTATGTTGGAAATGAAGCAATGACAGAATTTGGGAGATGAACTGTAATAAAACCAGTAATGTATGGTGGGATTAAAATGCAGTAATTATATTTGTGAATGATGACAGAATACGAAAATCTGGAAGTATTGGACTAACTTTGTTGGACTTGTGGGGGACTGTAAAGTATATGCCCTACTTTGTGTCATTAATGCTTGGAAAAATGCTTTGGGGAGGGGAAGTGGGGGGAGAAAGTTAACTGTAAGTAAAGAAAAGTGATGTATGTTTTTTCTTTGTATGCTATAAAGTAAAGATTTCTCAATTATTTTTTTAAGTGTAATGGGGAGTGTGAATAGATGCTGATTTTTTCTCCTTTCTTTCACCCTTCTCTATTTTTTCTTCAGTTTTAAGAAATGTGAGCACTGCAATGCAAAAAAACACCTTGTTAAAAGAGCATGACAAAAGAAGAGTTGATGTGCTTTTTCACATTTTTGCATGGAAGAATGACTGGATTGAGGACCTTAGATTGTTTGTGTAATGAGTTTTAAAAGAAAAACAAGTGCACTCAACTAGTAACACCAATAATAGCAGAACCAGATCCCCAGACTCGAGACAGAGGATGCCAACCAAATACTAAAATATCAAAGATTTATTCATGATAAAAAGCTTAAATAAAGCCAACACACGGAGCTCTAGTAGACAGGGTTGAGCGCTTTCATCTGATACATCCTAGATTTCATCAGAACCAATTAGCTCCTTAATTACTTTGCATTTATACCATTTTTGGTGCCAAAAAAATTCATTAATTTATATTCATTAAATAGCTTATACATACAATTCAATTGTGTAATTATCTAAAGTTAAATTATCTAATCATTATTTAATGAATATAAATTAATGAATTTTTGGCGCCAAAATGGTATAAATGCAAAGTAATTAAGGAGCTAATTGGTTCTGATGAAATCTGGGATGTATCAGATGAAAGCGCTCAGCCCTGTCTACTAGAGCTCCGTGTGTTGGCTTTATTTAAGTTTTTTATCGTGAATAAATCTTTGATATTTTACTATTTGGTTGGCATCCTCTGTCTCGAGTTTTAAAAGAAAGCAAGTAAATGAAAAATAATATTGAATATTATGAGACTTTTTATCAAATGAATGTATGCTAAGAAGTAATTCGGAATCTGGCCCTCATGCCTCCAATCTGATAAAGATAAATTGACTATCTGGTTCTCATGTATACATGGAGACAGTCTGATAATGAGAAACTGGCTATCTGGTTTTCATGTCTCCATGGAGACAATCTGATAAAGAGAATTTGGTTACCGTCTGTTGGAGAGTGATTGGCTGGGGAAAAAAGAAAAGAGAAACTGGTGATAAAAATAAAGTTCTCTGAAAGCAGTCAGGTTTTCCCAGCTGGGAGCGCTATAAAGAAAAGACAAAAACGGCTAGCACTTAGAAGCACAGGCTGCACCATGCGTCTTAGCCTGGATAACCTTTCTTTTAGGCTAACTTAAGTCTGAGTGTGGCTGTCAGTTTGGGACATTTGTTCCTTTTCGTAGGGTAAAACCCAAATATTTGAAGATATACATACTTTTCTGTGTTGGTAACTTTTTAATACAGTGATGCTTTCTGTAATGTCTGAATGTCAGTGGTTTCACAGATAAATGCAAAAAAGAAAGAATAGTGAACTATATTAAATGTAGAGTGCAAATAGCTATGTTACAGGAGAGACACTTGGAAAGAACTGAACATGTGAATTTGATAAAGAAATGTTTTCAGGATTGTTATTCAGTGGAATATCTGGGAAAAAGGAAAATAGGAGTACGTATATTAATTGCAAGAGGAGCTCCAATAATGATAGAAGAGGATAAAAAAAAGATAATGCCAGATTTGTATTGCTCGGGGGCTACTGGCAAAGGAGGAGGAATACACTGGCATGTATTTATGTTCCACCTAAAACTGGTATAATGGAGCTTAGGAAAATTCTGGTAGAAGTAATCAGTCTTTAGCAAATAATATTACTTATGGGTAGTGACTGGAATTTGATTTGCAGCAGTGAAGATGTGTCTGGGGGGTCCAGAAGTTTAAATATAACAAATAAGGGTAGATTTTTGAAGAAATTTATGAAAATATTTGGCATGGAAGATGTGAATTCAGTAAGAGGAGTTCGGAATGAATTTACATGTTATTCCCCAAGATATAAAAACTGGGCTAGGCCGAATTTACATTTCACAGGAACATGTGCATTTAATTGAAGGTCTTGATGCACACCCAATAACTATTTTGGATAATGCACCAATAATAACTAAAATAAAAACACAGGGTAATGGAATAAAAATGAGACACTGGCACTTACCCACCTATCTGTTGAAAGGAGAGGAATTTAAGGAATGGGTAGTGGAAATTATTCAGAAGTTATTCGAGAGAATCTAAATTACTTCTGAAAATATAGCTAGGGAGTAGGATAAAATTAAGATGGAGTTTAAAAATAGGATGTAAATAAAAGAAAGGGAGCTATGGTTAAGAAGTATTATTTAGAGGGACTGACACATGTTAAAGTATTGCAGAATGGGGGAATCTCGCAGAACAAGAAGATCAACTGCAGGGTGCTAAGCAGAAAATAAGAGATTACCTCGATTAATATACATGAGTTTAGAAAGATTGCTGTTAAGCAACTTCTTTTTTTTTTTTTTTTAAGAGGGGAGCACAAAAAACTTAGTACAGTAACTTGGGCAACAGAAAGTAGAAAGGGATGTTGCAAATCTTAGGGAGCCTATAACAAGGAAGGTAACAAGAGATCCTGTAAAAGTATTAGAAATATTTTGGAAATTCAGTGAAAGTCTATAAAGCAGAGAAATATGGAAATCAAGGAAAGATACAAATGAAATGTTTATGGAAGAATTAAATATGCTAAGTTTAGAGGTAGATAAAGAATTACTAAAGGTTAGAATAGGAGGAGATGAGATAAAAATTGTGATGTATAACCAATGTACAGGAAAGTCCCCAGGAGTAGATGGTATTCCTGTGGAAGTTTAGAAACTAGGGGAGAGGAAAAAAAAACTGATAAAAGATCTGGAAGGTTTTGTTTAACAGTACTTTAAGAGGAAGATAAGTCCCAATACCCTGGAAGAAAGCAGTGGGAGCTGTAATACCTAAAGAGGGTAAAGATCCATCATATCCAGCTTTATACAGGCTGATTTCAATACTGACCCACAATTATAAAATGTTCATGTCTGTGATGGCTAAAAGAATGGCAAAAGTAATGCTAAAATTGATAGATATGGATCAGTGTGGTTTTGTGGAGGGGTGGAAAACATCTGACACCATTAACAGAACATTGATGATCCAAGGGAAGCAGAATGCAAGAGAATACCACTGTTGTTGGTGGGTCTTGATGCAGAGAAAGCATTTGAAAGAGTAAGCTGGGACTTTATGAGCAGGGCAATGGAAACATTTGCATTTCCTGAAAAAATGATAAGGTTGATAAGGAGGCTATATGAGGGATCAGAGGCAAAAATTAAATTGGGTGGAGTCCTCTCTGATAATCTCTCCTTTAGCAGAGGAACCATGCAGTGGTGTCATCTCATCCCTTTATTTGCATTATATTTAGAACCATTGGCAAAGAAAATAAGGTACTGAGAAATTCAAAGATATAATTGGTATGGCAGTCGAGAAAAAATGGGTCTGTTTGCAGAGAATATTATTAAA
>NC_056725.1:120379-135379 GCF_019279795.1 Protopterus annectens
GAATTTTGTGATGAAACACATATATATATATATATATATATATATATATATATAATGTGTGTGTGTGTGTATCTACTTCACATAACCGAATGCTCAAATGTTCGAAATTCTTATGGCTGAGACCATATCATCGAACATTTGAATGTTCGAAAATGTGAAGTAAAAGTAGACCCGTAAAACTCAAAAAACACACATTAAACTGTGTAAAGCAGGCCCCCCTGCACCCCACACCCCCCTACTTAAATATACTAACTTCGAGATCGCACTAAAGCGAGAACAAGGGAATTCTCCTGGTCCGCGCTGTATACGATTTCCTGGTCAGAATGTCGGTATTTCAAAACTTCGAACATATGGTCTGCGATCATGGGTTTCAAAGTTTTGAATTTCTGCTTTCTGAAGGGGACCCATATATATATATATATATATATATATATATATATATATATATATATATGTCAGCCTTAACTGCACAGCCTTAAACCAACCCCTTTAAATCGGGCAACTCCATGCACCTTTTCTCCAGTGCTGAATCATCTTATCCCATTTAACCCTAGGCCTCTTTCCTTCCCCAAATACAGTTCTTTGGTTGCTTATTTATTTCTTACCCTAATTTATCATCCAGATAATAGAAATATTCCTGATCAACATAATAAATCAGTGGGACAAAAGTCATTTTCAGTGCCTGTATCATACTATCCCCAGCCATAATCATGAATTTCCAGTCCCTTACCTTTAGGATTATTTTCTGTTTAGTTTCCTTCCATATCTGCTTTATCACAACTAATGAGCTTTTCCTAAGCCATTCTTTTAGCTACTTTATTTTACTTGCTCTCAAATTGCTAAACTAGGTCATATGTGGGCACATTTTTATTTTATAACTCCTAAAATGTTTGGAACCATCTTAAAGTTTTCTACAGTATACGGACATCATGTTCTGGATTTGTCAAATATGTTATGTCATCTGCAAACAATTGCTACAATTTGTCAATGTGAAGAAAACTGTGCTTTTTTTTAAAGCCACTTCTGGAAGTTTGTCTGTTCACCAAAATGCACTGAATCCATACTGTAGGCAAGTGCCTTTTGCTTCATTTGTATAGTGCCATCCTGTGCAACATGACCTCACACACTGATATTGTCTGCCAGGAGAGAAACTGATAGATATGTTCTTTTGCAACGAGAGTTTATTAACAGTCCAGTACGCTTTGTGAGGTGGATGTAATGATCAGAAAGACCTGTCGTAAGAGCTGGTGAAGTGAAAACTAATCTCTATGCTGCATTCTTACAGATATATGTAGTTGGATTTTCTGATTCAGACCCAGTCACCTAATTGATGTTTCTGCTCTTGATTCCATCAGAGAGTACAACATATAGCCGTACTCCACCCCTGTACTGTCTCGTTCTCAAAAAGCCTCAGGGATATAAGAACTGCTGTTATCTTTCACATGTTTTATGACCCCTTGGGAGGTACAGACTGGTATAGCTTTACTAGTCACCGCCATTGATGCAGCTTACTTTCTTTTCTTGCCTGTCATAGTAAATTTTACTTGGAATTGACATCTGTTTGAAATCAAAAAACATAACCCTTTCCTCTTTTCCATGGGACGTGAACCACTCAGTAGTCTAACTCCTACAGCTCTTTATGCCATTTGATGCAATGAGGATCTCAGACAGACCTTGTCATTCTTGTATGGGTCAAAGCATTTACTTAGCTATCCTCTTTTAAATGGATCTGGTATGCTAGTAATAGCCCAGAAAGTCACACTCAGTCTTTTTCTTTGATGCCTTTTGTTGATGTTTTTCTTGTGGGGACATACTTGCTCCCATGTTTTATGATTTGACTTAACCGGTTAAAGAAATACTTTGGAATAGCATACACTATATTCTTAAGGACCTTTGCTCTCTAGTGAGTTTTAGTGTTGTGGTCCAAGGAGTTTTCGTTTATTAAATCTAAGAAGTTTTGGGCATGTCCTATAATGTAAGGTATAGATATTCCATTTTATTGAGAGGTAATTAAATTGTCCCTTATCATAGGATCATAGCATGTTACTAGGCTAATGGCCCTGGGGCGCTTAAAAGAAACCTCAGTCAGCACCTGTCGCCTCTGTCAGTGAGGGGCATAGGTGGAACCCCTGGGACAAATCTGTGGCTTCCCATCCACTCATCAAGGTTGTGCTCAAAGAGAGAGTCAGTGAGGTTCTCCGACATGTATAGGAAGTCTATTCCAGAGACTGGGGAGCCCATGGGAGACAAACCTGTCTCTCCAGCATGTTTTGTTGATGTTGCATATTAGATTCAGGCCTTTCGAGTGGGTAATGCATAAGGAGTTAGACTTATGGATATGGAGCATCTCTAGTAGGATAGGGTCCAGGACTGCCTTGTAGGCAAGACACAGATCACCTCTGAGCAATCTTACAATACCGAGTAGAGTGATAGTGATTTGAGCCTGTCTGCATAGGACAGGTGTTGGAGGCCATGGATTCTCTTTTTTGTGAGGTATTTCTGTGGCCTTTCCAGTTGGTGCAGATGTTTGGAGAAGTACATAACACATGGGGAGTTATACTCTGTTATTGGTCTAATGGGGGAGGTGTATAGTGAGGTGGTAATCTCCTTTTTTCTGCATACAATCCCTTTACTTATGAGATGAACCGAGTAAAAGGCTTTTCTGACCACTGCCCCTACCTGATGGTTGAATGTGAGATTATCAACCTGAATACCCAGGTCTCTCACCACAGTTTGTGTATTTAGGGAGTTGCTGTAGATGTGGTAATCAGTAGGGCTGTGTTTTTGCTGAATGGTATGATAATACATTTTTTTGCGTTTAGCTTGAGGCCATGACTTTGGCACTAGTCATTAGTTGCTGTGGGACCCCTCTTGCAGTATGTTAACATCATTTGGGGAGTCAGTGACAGCCCCCAACTTGCAGTCATCCACAGACTTGGTCAGTTACAGGCCTTTTGTCTTTGCCTGGACCTCTGAGTAGTAGATGCCATACATTTGGGGTCCCAGGAAAGATCCCTGGGGAACTCCACTAGTGACAGGTCTGATATTGAAGGTGGAGGCGCCTATTTTGACCTTGATGGTCCTGTCGGTGAGCCAGTTGGCCACCTAATTGATGAGATAGGGATTTACACCAAGTTGTGCTAGCTTTTCGATGATGCCCGACTGGAGGATTGTGTCAAAGGCCTTGGCCAAGTTAAGGTAAGCTGTATGTACTGGCTTTCCATCATCCAGGGCCTTGGTGAGAGTCTCAAAGAAGTCAGCCAGATTCAACAGCCAAGATCTGCCCTTGACAAATCCGAAATGGGCAGGGTCAAGTGCTTGGAGATTTGCCTATGTCCTTGTTTATGAGATCCATAATAATATGCTCCATGGCTTTACAGATCAGACTTGTCAAGCTAAAGGGGAGATAGTTTCCAGGGTCAGTAATGGCACCACTTTTGTGCAAAGGGATGACAATATCAGTTCTCCAGTCTGCTGAAATGAAGCCTGTACTTAGGCTGTGGTTGAATAGGGTGCTCAATGGCGAAGCCAGTTCTTGCTGGAGATGGTGCAGAATGCAGCCTGTGATACTATCAGGTCCCATGGAAGCTGTGTTCTTTGCCTTGGATAGGGCGTTTAACACTTGATCTATGGAGATGTGAGGTGTGGGACAAGTATCAGGGATGTTGAAAGGGCCTTTGGGGGAGGACAGGGAGGTGAAGTTTGTGCTGAACCTCTCTGCTAGCAGGTTGGCTAAGTCAGCAGGTTCATTGTAAGTGATATTGTTAAGTACTAATTCGGAACAAACCTGGTCTTTGCCATGGAGGTTCCTGATGTAACTGAAGAAGGCTTTGTAGTTTCCCTTTGTTTTGGAGGCTAGTTTTGATTCATAATTGGCTGTGGAGGTTTTCATTAGTGATCTAATTTGCTTGTTGAGGCTAAGGAGGGAGTTTTTCCAGCTTGGAATTTGTTCCTTTTTACCCTTGGATAACAGTTTTTTTTTTTCCTTTTGTTGTAAAGCCTGTTGATAGAGGATGTCCGCCAAACAGGTTTGTGTTTCTTTGAGGAGCAGGTTTTAGTTCTGTTGGGTATGGCTGAGTCCATGCAGTTGTACAAGTGCTTGTATACTGCATTGGTGTACTGTTCAGCATACAGTGGATATAAAAAGTGTACACACCCCTGTTAAAATGCCAGGATTTTGTGATCATTTCAAAACTTTTCCCACCTTTAATGTGACCTATAACCTGTACAATTCAGTTGAAAAACAAGCAAATCTGTTAGGGGAAAAAATATAAAAAAGTACAAGCTGGTTGCATAAATGTGCTGAAGCACCTTTTGGTTTAATTACAGCATTCAGTCTTCTTGGGTATACACCTGCTATCAGTTTAAAGAGACTCTTGATTAACCCCAAATAAAGTTCAGCTGTCCTAGTAGGATTTTCCTGACATTTACTCAGTTACCTGCTACAGCAAAAGCCATGGTTCATAGAGATCTTACAGAGCATCAAAGGGATCTCATTGTTGAAAGACATCAGTCAAGAGAAGGGTACAAAATTTCCACAACATTGGATATATGCAGTGAAGAAAGTCCTCAAAAAGTGGAGAAAATATGGGACAACAGTGACATTGCAAAGAACTGGACATTCCTCCAAAATGTATGAAAAGACGAGACGAAAACTGGTCAGGGAGGCTGCCAAAGAGACCTACAGCAACACTGAAGGAGCTGCAGGAATTTCTAGCAAGTACTGGTTGTGTACTACATGTGACAACAATCTCCCGTATTCTCCATATGTCTGGACTATGGGGTAGGGTTGCAAGACAGGACCCTTTTCTTGCACAGAAAAGCATCCAGGCCCGGCTAAAATTTGGAAAACAATACGTCTCCCAAAAGCATGTGGGAAAATGTGTTATGGTCTGATGAAACCAAGTTTGAACGTTTTGGCCACAATTCCAAAAGGTACATTTGACGCAAAAACAAAACGTTCAACCTTGGTTTAATCAACAAAAGAACACCATCCCCACAGTGAAGCATGGTGGTGGCAGTATCATGATTTGGGGTTGCTTTTCTTCATCTGGAACTGAGGCTTTAGTCAAGGTGGAGGGAATTGTGAACGGTTCCAAATACCAGTCACATTTGGCCCAAAACCTTAATGCATTTGCTAGAATGCTGAAGATGAAGAGGAATTTCACCTTTCAACACAACAGTGACCCCAAGCATACATCCAAATCAACAAAAGAATGGCTTCACCAGAAGAAAATTAAAGTTTTGGAATGGCCTCGCCAGAGCCCAGACCTAAATCCAATAGAAAATCTGTGGGGTGATCTGAAGAGGGCTGTGCACAAGAGATGTCCTTGCAATCTGACAGATTTGGAGTGCTTTTGCAAGGAAGAGTGGGCAAATTTTGCCAAGTCCAAGATGTGCCATGCTGATAGACTCCTACCCAAGAAGACTGAATGTTGTAATTAAATGAAAAGGTGCTTCAACATAGTATTAGTTTAAGGTTGTGCACACTTGTGCAATCAGCTTATTGCACATTTTTTTATTTCTTATATTTTTTCCCCTAACACATTTGTTTTTAATTAAATTGCACAGGTTATAGATCACATTAGAGGTGGGAAAAGTTTTGAAATAAGTTAGTGTGGTCTCATTTTTTATATCTCAAAAACTTGGCATTTTAACGGGTGTGTACACTTTTTATATCCACTGTAGTTGTCTGCATCCTCTTAGGGGGGGTGGTGGTGTGAAGCTACAGATACCCACCCTTAGAAGGTTGTAGTCAGCTTTTGAGAATTGTTTTTAGCTTGGTTACGGTTGGGTGAGATAAAAACATTGATGATCTGATATCACCAGGGAAGAACATACTATGAGAGTAGTGCAACGGTTGCCTATGTTGGTGAGAACCAAGTCCAGAATGTTATCTCCTCTTGTGGGGGGGGGGTGAGAGACGAGCAGGTCTAGTTTATCAGAATTAATGAAGTGAAGGAATTGTTGAGTGAGTGCATTAGTGCAGAAGTAGTTCACCCAGTCTCTGGTGGGGTAGTTGAAGTCACCAAGGATCAGGGTGTTAGGGGTACCTTGATGAAGTCAAGTAGATTCAGTTAAGAGGAGAAGGTGCCCAAGTCATGGAGGGGGTCTATAGCTGGCTATAACTTGGATGGATGTCTTGCCAACTGTCAGTTGCACTTGGAGTAGTTCCAGTGCATCATGTTGGCAAACCAGTATGGAGGTGTGCCTGTCCTTAATGAAGATATAGACTCCACCACCCTTAGTCTTTCCGGCCTCATATTGGGGTTGGAATGTGTGGAATGATGTATAGCCTGATAAGGCAGGGGTGGTCTCCACAGCCCTGAACCAAGTTACATGACTGCACAGACATCGGCATCTTCCAGTGCAAGGAGATCCTTCAGTGAGTGCATTTTCAGGTTAAGGCTCCTAGCATTAACAGAAAGTTTTATCAACTACATTTAGGAATCTTACATGATTTTCTGGGGACATAGAGTAATCTGATATCCAGTCATAGATATGACCAACTGATAGTTGGGTCTGCTTAATGTGCTTTAGAGTTCAATGAGTTATCTTTGTGGATCTCTGGTGATCTGTCTATAGGTGGTATGGTCCCTAGCAAATATAGTGATGCTATCATAGTTGCCATCTGGTGTGAAGGCATGGTAAGCACAAACTCAGGGAGTGCTTTCTGAACATTTAAACCAAGTTTTAGTAATTACAGATGTATGGACATGTTGAAATGCAGGAGAGGATCAAGACTGGGCAGTTTGTTGTTGAGATCTGTGGCACTGAGCAGACTCATCTTAATGTGATCTTGTTTTGGATTCAGAATGTTAGCTACACTGGGATGTCCATTAGCTATACTCTGCCTAAAAAGGTGTGTAGAAGCCTCAGACTTGAGAGGTGTAGGCCATCCTTTGCAAAACAAGGATTGTCAAACATGTTGGGACATAACTGGATCCCTATGGAATGACATTGACTATGTAGCCAATTATCTTTTCTTTGTACTTGGGAGTCATTCTTGGATAAAGAAGGATTCCACTAAGGGCCAGAGTCTTGCCTTCATTTGTGATCTGCATGGAGAGTTCTGACATCTCTCTCAGGGTTTTGCATCTCATGTTGTCTCCCATGTGGGCATTCACCATGTTAAAGCCATTTAATCTAATAAACATGACTATAAGAGCTCTTGAGAATAATAGATCATGGCACCCGAAAGACCACTCACTGCTAGCCTGTCTCTGTCCAGCCAAGTGAGAGTGACAATGTCAGTGTGCTTTACTATAAAGTTATCAGTCACTAAATCATTGATATTTGTAGAGTGGTGTGGTGTACCGGATTTGAGATAATTTAACTTTTGGTGACACTTTGTTGAATGTATGCCTGAAGGTGATGTGACGCTGGCTGGAATTTTGCTGAGACCTAGTCTTCATAGGTCTGTGAGGCCTTGATAATGATTTTGTTACAGCCATTTTAGTGCGAGTTGGTTTAGAGTGTGACTGTTGTATTTGTTGCTAACAGTCCATTGTGAGAGAGAGGCCTCCTTTTTGTTAAATAGTTGCATGTTTCACAAACAGTATATCTTGTACTGAGTAAAGAGTTCATTGTCTGTGAGCATATGGCAGTTTACTTCACAGCCTAAGGATAGCAAGTGCTATGAGGGTGGTAGTAGAAGAGGATACCTCTACTGGAACCAAACTGTAGAACAAAAAAGCACAGCACTGAAGGAGTACAACGTTTGACCAAGTTAAGTGCTTTCTTCCCACTTTGCAGGGACTTCCTCAGTAGTAGTAGAAGAGAAGCAAGCATGCTGACTTTGCATCTTGGTGTTAGAGGTACAGTAAACAGGAAGGAAGATATGAAGGAGAGGGCAACTCAAGCTTTAGAATTCTAAGTAGAAGATCTTCTAATACTTGTTAGTATGAGAGAATGAGATCAGAGTGGAAGGAGATTCCAAAGATATTTTGTAGTAAGGGCAGGTGAACAGCCAAGAGCAGCACTGGTTGGTTTGGTGGGCACCATGTATTCAGTATCTGTGGAAAACAGTGGGAGAGGAAAATTATTTAAACAGCTAAAAGGAATTATACTGTTGTAATTGATGATAACAGCAAATGAAAGGGTGAGTAGGTGGGGGTGGGAGAGTGAAAATAACTGCCAAACTGTGGCTAACCACAGTTGAGCAAAACAAAGGTCGGCCATCAGTGTCAGCATTGCCAGACAGTGCGTAAATAACACTCTCTTTTTTGTGTGCCTCTGTTAAGTTTGTTGTTGTAAAATGCAGTGCTTGGTGTCACAGCTCCACTTGCCCCCCCCCACAATGAAACACCTTCTGCCTGAGAATTTCAGCAACTTGCAAAGCTGACTGTGACAGCTCCATCACAGTAGTTCCATATTGTGAAATGCTGCCTTCTACACTAGGTTGAAGGTGTTGCTGCTAAAATTTTCTGTGTCTGTCACACATTCTTCCCTTTCCCACCATACATCACATTGCCTCTTTTTCCAGATGTGCAGCATTATATCACAGTAGCCTGAGCTATTTGGGTTTATATCCAGCCATAGATATGACCAGTCTGGCCAACTTTTCAAAGCTTGAGTGCATCTTCCACACACTAACTGCCAGGAGTTTAACCAGACTCCATCTAAAAGGCAGTTGGTGCTAAAAGCGTCAGGGCTTTTTTGCTTTCAAACATACCTCTCAACTGTACAGATTTTTTGCAGAATGCCCAGATTTTTGCCTCATATTTTTGGTTTGTTCCTCATAATTTTTTTTTTTAACAAATAACTGGGATTATCGGCGAAATTGAAGTGTATTAACCCACCACCGAGTTCGCACAGGAATGGGGGTGCCCGCAGTGATTGACATGCCGGAGGGCGGGGATTAACAACAGCAATGTACCGTGACTGACACGCAATGCAAATGTAATGGTAAATGTTAAAAACAGAGCGTTTAGTAAGCACAATAATGACACAAATGGCCTTTCCATTCAAATGTTCCACAAGCAGCTTGACAACCGTGAAACAGAATAAGCAACAAAAATGCTACAAGAATAAGCTTTTATTTAGGCAAAAAAGTGAAGTATGTTTTGGCCTGCAAAATCTGACGTTTGTATCAAAATGTCCTACTTTGGGTGTTTGAAAAGGTGGCAACCTTAGTAGCAAGGGTCTTATCCGTTAGCAGCGGAAACAGTAACTGCTCACATCAGCAAAGTCCATACTTCTCAACCTCATAGCAAAAAAAAAAAAAAAAAGACAGATCCAACAATAATTGGGGATAAAGCTCCCAAAATTGGGAAAATTTTTAAATATTGCTCTCATAAACTTTGAAAACTACTAGACTAAAAGGTTGTGTATTACTATGCATTTTCTGAAACACAAGAAGTCTGAAACTCAAATGCCTGTTATTATTTAGTGAATTCAGTTCACACTTAACACGAGAATCCAGAAAACCATAAATTTTATGTTGAACAGACCAAAAACACAAGGCAAACAAATCTGGACATTCTGCGAAAATCTGGAAAGTTGAGAGGTAACTTTGTTTACATCTTTATTGAATTTGTCTGTGTTTTCTAGTTGCTATGGTGATTGTAATTGGGGGTGCTGGTTTTAGCTGTAATACTGCTATTAAGTGTGTATAGCCATTATCCTCCCCTCCAAAGGGGACAGACAAAAACATTTTGTAAGGGTGACAGACACTCTGGCATCAAACCACTGCACACTAACACTCCTACCATAAAAAAATATATAAAAATATATAAAATAAACAATTATTTGTATTATCCCCATATCTCAGTATTAGCTGTGGTGGTGGTGCTGCAGTAGCATTGTCGCCTCATAGTAAGACACTGTCCGGTTCGATTCTCAGCTAGAACGTCTTCTGCGTGGAGACATGCATGAATGGGCCTACCTTCGTTGAAGGTTGTGCGTCAGGGCTGGCAACTCGGCACGTAAAAATCTATCTGCCAATCATTAGCGGACCGGAGTTCCACTGTGGCGACCCCTAACTGGGAAAAGACACAACAAGCTTTAACAACTGCTTCAGGGCTGACAGCTGTGTGATCATTGGGCCCCGATAACGGAAAAGTACCGTATTGGGTTTATCAGTTCAGTCAACAAACTCTCTCTAATGGACATGGGTAACCTGTAAGTGGTTAATCTCCCAGCCCCATTCAAATCACATCAATCACACAATTTTTATTTATTTTATTTTTATTTATTTATTTAACATTTGTTGACCAGGAAAGTCCAACTAGGTTCCACAGATCCTGCTTTCAGCGGAGGCCCGGGGAGAAATGCTCCAGACAATTAACTTGTGTTTTGCATATCGCATATATTACCTTGTGTTATGGTGGCATCTTTCAATCAAACGGTGGGCGGTGCAGTCAAAATGCTCGCAGGCGGGGTTTGGGCAGGGCTTGCTACTGTGCATATGGTGGGTTAATACACTTCAATTTCGCCGGATTATCTAAGAATAAGTTACTAAATAATGACATGCATTTGAGTTTTAGACTTCATATCCTTCAGGAAAATGCATGCTCAAGCAAATCCTGTTATTCTAGCAACTTTCTTAGTTTATAAGAGCAGTATTTAAAATGTGTCCCTATTTTTGGACCCCCCCCCCTTATAGTCAGGCTTTCTCCAGATTTCTAAAACGGTAACAAAAACTCCTCCCAAACACTGCTTTAAATTACTGTATATAACTTTATTAAAACAGAAGATGAACGCTTTCACAGAGTAACCTCTGTTTCATCAAACTATTACAGAACACAAAATCTAAGTACTATTTAAAGTAAACACTCAGCCATTCACAGAAAGTTCAGCAATCATGTGATGACATTAATTAAAAATAAACTCCCATTCAGTAAAAGCAGACTACCATTTGTTAAAGACATAGCATTAAAAAAAAATATTCCCATCATGAAATACAAAGATTTGTTAAGCTTATTCCAGACACAGTAATAAATCATAAAAAAAACACTGAGCAGTCTCTATATGTTGCTTCAGACGGTCAGACCCGATAATAAACATCAACGCTTTAAATGTAGTAGCAGAAAGAGTATCAGGAACTTACTTGAGTGTACAGGTGTAACAGAAATAAAAAAAAAACTCATAAATGTCATGCATAAGCTCTGCACACTCACCAAAAGCAGCATCACAACAATTTAGACCTATTAAAACTAAGTATACAGTTGTATACATGCAGCAAAGGAGAAAAACTAATATTCTAAGGGAAAACGAAGATAAAAACAAAAGATGTAAAATTCATCTCTGTTCACATACTTCAGTTCTGTTCTGTTATCAATTTTCCCAGGATTGCGACTCATTAACTCTAACACAAAACTTAAAGTAATGGCTAGTCCTTTTCAACATAATGTGCTTGGCTAAAGCACTAGTGTTTTTACATCTGGCTATGTACACTAGTGCTTTAGCCAAGCACGTTATGTTGAAAGGACTAGCCATTACTAATAGGTTGCATGCTAAATGTTTGTGATGTTGCTTTTAGTAAGTATGCAGAGCTTATGCATGACCTTATTTATTTGTAATTTTTGTTACACCTGTATATTCAAGTAAGTTCCTGATACTCTTTCTGCTTCTACATTTAATGAGTTTATTTGTTTATTATCCGGTCTGAAGCAACATATAGAGACTGCTCAGTGTTTTGTTTTATGGTTTATTACTGTGTTTGGAATAAGCTTAACAAATGTTTAGATTTCGTGATGGGAATATTGTTTTTTTTTTTTTTTTTAATGCTATGTCTTTAACAAATGGTAGACTGCTTTTATTGAATGGGAGTTTTTTTATTAATGTTATCACATGATTGCTGAACTTTCTGTGATTGGTTGAATGTTTATTTTAAATAGTACTTAAATAATACAATTATTTGTGTTAAAAGCTTATTTTGTATGGATTGACATCCTTGTCTGAGGGTTTTTTACTATAGTGAATGTTTGTGGTAACTTTTTGTGCAAGATCTGTTTTTTATTTTTATTTATTTGTATATTTTTCTAATATTTGTGTTAGGAGCAGGACATGGTGCTTTTGGGAACTATAAGTGAGATTTTTTTTAACCTCAAAACTATCCTTTTCACTGACAGTGGGTTAACCACACCTTTTAGCCTCTCATCTTTGAGGCTTCCTTTGTGACTGGATCTGTAGAAGAGTTACTGATCTCATCAGTTCTTCCTTCCCTCATCCATAAGAAGGAAGTTGTCAGGGAGTCTGTGTGTGTCAGGCCAGCTCTGGTTTGCCTCAGCCTCTGATGGATTTCTCCACAGTGGCTGGATTTGGTTCCTTAAGCAATATTTTTTTCCCCATGTCCCTGTGGTGTAACACCTGCCGCCACTAGGGTCGGGAGATGGACCCATTCTCTGCAGCTTAAGCGTTGCTCTCATTGGGCAAGGGAACCACTCTTGTTGTTTTGTGGTAAGGGAGGAGTGAATGTCTGCCTCATAGTCTGGAAAGGGAACTTGAGCCAAAGGATAATGTGCTTGCTTTGGTTGGTTCTTTTCCAGGGCGTTTCCCAGGAAAAGGAAACCAAACGAAAGAAACTTGGCTTCTTTTTCTGTTTAAACGAACGGGAAATATTTTGTAGAGAATTAATTTCTGCTATTTCTTTGCTTCCTCTTGAGAAAAGAAATAATTCAGAATCTGTCTGACTCAGATTTTTAGTTAAAAGAGCAGGGGTTAGGGAGATAATGTTGTGCTTCATTAATTTTGTCTCCGCTGGAAGATTTTGATACTACTGTTTGAGATTTCCCTCTAGAAGACATTTCTTTTTTGAAACTTTATCTAAAATGAAAGATTTTTCAGTGAGATCAAAATGAAATTCCTCTTGCTTAGCATATGTATGGTTTCTTAACTTGGGTATTCCGCAACCTGCAGCTGTCCCTCTGGTTTCATCTGACTTAGAGAATGTTTTCCCTGACAGCTTATAGTTTTTTACCTGATGGTCAACCTTTTGCCCCCGGGAAATCTTGTAGGTTATACAGCGGGTCCTCAGACTCACAATTACTTGTCTAACCCTATAGCAGACCCTGCAGTAATTTCTTCCATCCAAAACTGTATCAGCTAGACAAATGGTTAATGCTGATCCCATCCCCTGTGACAAGGATGAGAAAGCTTTTCACAAATTTCAGAAGTTTGTTCTGCTAACACTTTAATATTGTTAACTGCCAAACTCATTTTTAAAGTTTTTACTTCTTTTCTTTTGAGAATATAAAAAAATTTAACTGTAAACCATTGCTATTAAATGTTCTTATGATGATGATACTGTCTCCAGGGCTACTGCATCTGGGCCAGTTGTGCAAAGATTTGCTTGGTTACATTTTCTAAAAGTCTTCCTGAAGATGATAAAACTAAAAGTTTAAATTGTCTTTTGGACAAGGAAGTTCTGTTTGGCCCTCTACAACTGATGTGCTTAAGAGATTTGATGAGAGAGTGAAGGTTGATTCCTTTCATTTCAGCTTCCTTTTCAAAAAAAAAAAAGATCAAGGCCTGTCCAGAAAGTCAGAATGACTGTTTATTTGTCTCTTCAGAAACTAATTCAGGTATGGGGAACAACTCTAGTAGATCTGCTTACTTTTTTGAAAACAGAAAATGCCTTCTGTAGGATTTCTTGCAGACAGCCTGGAAAACAGAAACTGTATCATTCCTATTGATGGTAATGTTCATTTATGCTTTTCTACTCATTCATCTGTTATGTGGGATTCTTCTAATGGTTCAGAAAGATAGTGGTGGTGACTCCCTTTTGGGCCTGGCAACAATATTTCTCCCATCTTTTGAAACTGGCCGAGGGCAATTAGCACAAGCTTTCCCACAGACTTGATTTCCTCTCAGTTCCGGGGTTGTTTGATACACCCTTACTTTAAATCTCTACAGTTGACTTCTTGAATGATGGAAAGAAAGGTGCCTAACGGAGAGAAATTCTGAGGACATGCAGCAGGTAATGAAGCAGGCTAAAAAACCTTCTGCTAGAAAATCGTGAATGTCTAAGTGGAAAATATTTTCTAGTTGGTGCCATTTCAAGGGCTTAGGACCATTTTAAGGCATGGCTGCCTCTGGGTCTTGATTATTTATGTGAGTTATCATCTGACCTTTCTTAGTATTCCATCAAGATTCTTTTCACTGTCATTTCTGCTTCTATACTCTTGCATCCCCCCTTTCAAAAAACTGCTTGACTTGGGAATAGGAAGAAAGTGACTTTGCATATCCATCCACATAGAAAAAAGGTGGCTTCTCTGTGGAATCTGACTTTTTGTGTTTGAGAAGCTTACTCTTGTTTTCCATTTGAAGAAGCTAATCAGGCTGATTTGAGGTTGTTAACATGGAAAACTATTGTATGTTGCTCTGACTTCTGCCAGAAGAGTAACTGAATTACAAGCTGTTATGGTGAGTCAACCTTCCCTCCTTTTTCACATAGTTTCTTTGAGAAATAATTATTTTTTTATGCCTAAAGTGGTCTTTTGAGTTTACCTTGAGCCAGTCCATTAATGTCCCTATCTCTTTTCCAGAACCCAAAAAGATGGTAGAAAGAATTCTTTATATTCTGGATGTCCACAGGCAAGCTCGGATACTACCTAGACAAAACTCAAGCCTTCAGGAGAGCTACTCAGCTGTGTCTCCTGTAAAGCAAAGAGGAAAGGGCAACAGTGTCAAAGCCAACAATTTTGAGATATTGTCTCATGCTATTTCTTTTTTTGCTGTTCTAATCATAACAAGCCACTGAATGTAGGGTTACTGCCCTTTGCACCAGGGCTTTGGCGTCTTCTGTGGCTTTCTGAAAAGGGTGGACTTGAGAAGTATTCTAGAGGCAGCAGCTTGGTCCTATGTACATTTACAAAACATTAGAAATGTAGATTGGTTTTCCAGATCTAGAACAGGATTTGCTAGGAGCATTCACCGGGGGCTCCTGAATTCTTAATTTTTTCCTCCTACTTTGTATCTAAGCTATGGTAAAATACTCCGATAGCTTAGGCTACTTGCAGCAGTGACCTAATGTTGAACATAGTACAGCTGTGTAAG